>NC_088932.1:40647500-40670000 GCF_038396675.1 Hydra vulgaris | reverse complement strand
AATTGTAACGTTTTATATAACAGATGTTTTTTTAGTTGTATTTAAATTTGTTACACATTTTATTTTAAAATGAATCCAAGCTTTTTGATACAATAGCGTTAATAATTTACCGCATTCAAGCGTTTTTCAGTTTTGTTTTAGAATTTTTTTTTCGTTTTATTTATAACAATAGCATGACCTTTCAACTTTTTATTAATGTCTTGTTGGTAAATTTTGTCGTATATTATGTATCATCAGATATTATTGTTGGTATGCTTATTTCGTTTACATCTAATGACGTTAATGCAAAAACATACGCGGGAGCAGTTAGTCGCGTTGTTGATGATATCAACAGTAACGATGAAATACTAAATGGCACAAAACTAATTTATTATATAGCTGACCCTTCTTGTAATGATCGTGATGGTCTAGGAGCAAGTGTAACCCTGTTTAAAAACTATAGCATAGATGTGTTCATAGGACCTCCGTGCAGCGAGTCTTGCTTATCAAGTGGACTTTTATCTAGTTATGAAAAAATACCTATGATTTCTTTCGGATGTTCCTCCAATCTTCTTTCCAACAAAACTAACTATCCTTACTTTGCAAGGACAAAACCGTTTGCCAGAACAAGTTCACTATACACGCCAAAAACTTTCTTACAAATTTTAAAATATTTTTCATGGAAACACGTTTGTTTAATACAATCTGATAATGATATTTACGCTCCAATGGCGCAAAGAATTTATGAAGAACTCACTTACAAAGGCAACATATCAGTAGAGTTAGAAAGTTACTACCCAAACTATGTTGATTATTTGAGCAAGAAAAATATTTTGATTGGATTGCAAAATAAATGCAGAAGTAAGGTTATATTATATGTACATTTTTTTTATTATTTAAATAACAATACAAAATAAATTTAAACACGTTGCTATAAACTTGAACTACTTTTTTAAAATGATATTGTCAAACCGAACTGTTTATTTGTTATACATAATGTTAGAGTTGTTGTAACTTTACAGAACGTTGTACGATATACTATAATTTACTAAATATACTAATATACTAACATGCTTATACTATTATATTTAGTAAATTATAGTATACAAGGATGACTTAGCGCCAAACCAGCCTATACAACAAATATGCTGAGATGAGATAAGTAGACTCAAAGTTTAAAACTTTTTAACAAAAGCCGATAAACTAAAAAAATTTAAAGTAATCGCAGTTCTGTGCTTTAAAAATTTTAAGGCACAGAACTTTGCAAACACCAATATACAGTAGTATATTGGTGTTTGCAAAGAAAAACTATATGAATCATTTTTAACATAAACTAATTTTCTTCAACTTTGTTGTATAGGCAAGTTTGGCACCTAACCATCCAGTTACTATACAACGGCCGCGCTGATTTCATTTTAGCTAAGCGGTTGACGTCAACACTGTAGAAAAATCCTGCATTTCCATATATTCTTTAGTGTCAAAGTTCTTGCTAAATTGTCAAGTCAAAATTTGTAGTTCGTTTTGTAATAATCATAGTTCATAAATGCTGTGTCACAAATTGCTACGAAAATTATAATTTATAAGTTAAAGTTTTTTTTTTTTTGGACATCAGAAGCAGAAGAAAGAAAAAAGTTGTAGGCAGTCATACCAAATAAAGACAAAATACTAGATAAGAAAGACACAGGATACGTTTCAACAGATAATTATATTAAAAAAAAATTGCGATCTATTATCTTTACGAGTGTAAAATAGAGATAAATATTTAAATTTTAAATCCGATTGTTCGATTATTTTGCAGTTAAGCAGCTAATTTATTTTTAGCTTTCTAAACTCTCGTCCGTAGAGACTTTTTAATATTTATAAAAAGACAAAGTAAACTAAGTAAACAAATGTTTATAAAAAGTTATTTTTATTTTATATATAAATTTTGTTTATTAGTTTTTTATATTAAATATTTTATATTACTATTTTTCTATATTACTATATTTTGAACTAATTATAAATCTATATAATAAAATTGTAAATAAATAATTTATGTAATAAAATTATATAAAAAATTTTATAAATATATTCATACTCATTTTTTATTAAAAATTACTTATTCTTAAAATAAAGTAAGAAACACGCAGAAAAAAAAAAAACTTTTGAAATACTTATAGTTACATAGTTATACTTTTAATCACTTTTAGAAAATAATATTTCACGGCGTAGTTAGTAAATCGGCAATTTACAAATTATTCGAATTCTCTTAATTGAAATTAGCATAATTTTATTAGCGTATTATGACCAAATATAAGCTTTACAAGTTATATTTTTTATTACTTCAGGTTTTTTAATATTTAAAGAAACTTTTCCATTTCTATATTTAATTTCCAAAAATTTTCACCACTCCTAATAGTTAATCTAAAGAACACTATTTTGGAGTCTTTAGATCGATTTCGCTCATCGACGTTAATATGAACTTAGTAAAAACCTTTTGAAAAAGTGCCTTAACCCAATATAGATCTTAGTTCTAATCGGTTCTGACATATATTAACTCTATGTAGTTGTCAAAATACAATATTTCTATCAATTTTCACAAAAAATACTAGAATTCTGACCAAGAAAGAGTTTATAATTAAGAAAAATTGCCAACACCGAGTAGTTAATTTATTTTAGTCATTTTGTATTCAACTTTAGTGCACCACCGCAAAGTTTTTTCAAGCTTATAAATTAAATAATTTAACGCCGCTTAACTGCAGGATAACCTGATTGCTTCCATATCACGTGGAGAAATAGACACTAGTTGTCTGCTCCCACTTGACAAAATGTTATACAATCGCTTAATAATCATAGGAAACTATAACTCTAATGGAGTTGATATATTTAACACTGAAACAGTGAATGGAGTATTCTATAGAATTAAATTTTTTTTTACCATTGTAATTCTTTCATAACCACAAGTGCGTCGTAGTTTGTTCTGAAGATAAATAATAATTTTCAGTACAAATCATTTTAATGAGTAAAATCTATAATAAAAACGCGCTAAAAGAACATAATTGACATAATGAATTAATGGGCGCTTTTTAAATACTCATGAGATCTATAGTCTATACATCTGAAAAAACATTGCATTTCAATAATACTTTTCTTTAAACTATATTTATAGTTTTAAAAAAAAAAAGCAACTGCAATTTTTTTTCAATAGATTACTTGTTACCAATAAAAAATACATCAACTTTTAACCAATAAAAAGTATTCTGTTGAAATAAGTATTTTCAAATAATTAGAGAATCAAAGAAATAAAAAATTTCAGAACTTTGGAATGTCACGTGTAAGGCCGTCCCGAAAGCATATTTTAAAACCCGTAAAATATACCGTAAAATCGCCTAAGTTCGGTCACTTAAGCTTTGAACATTTATTTATCACGCATAAATAAAAAAATTTCAACTTTTTTTCCTGAAACATAGAGAAAAATTATATTGGTAACTGTTATTGAAAAAATAAAAAAATGAAAACCAAAAACTAGTATTTGAAATGATATTTAATTAAATTAATATTTAATTTAAAATGAAAACATCTACTTTGAACGAACTTTCAATACCATCTAATAAGTTCGGTCGCTATATAAATACTAATGACTTTTGGGGCACCAAAGAAAAAAAAAAAGAGCACATATAAAAAAAAAAAAGGAGGAAAAAAACAAAAAGGAGCTCATAAAAAAGAAAAAGGAGGAAAAAAACAAGAAGGAGCACATAAAAAAGAAAAAGGAGGAAAAAAACAAGAAGGAGCACATAAAAAAGGCCTTTTTAAAGATAAGTAGTAGTTTTTTTATTTTTTATTGTAGTTAGCCAATTATTTTATTACTTTGGCCATTATCATACTTTTTATTACTTTGGCCATTATCATACTTTTTATTACTTTGGCCATTATCATACTGGCTAATAAATTATAAATATATTTTTCAATTAATTTAAAAAGGTTTTTTCAATTAACAAAAAAACACTACTTTGCTTTAAATGAGCTTTGTATGTTTATTGGCAATTCTTGCACGTAAGGTTACCGGTAAATTTTACATTCATCAATATTTCACAATATTACTGCTAATTGTCTCCTTTGTTGTTTATCCGTGAATGACCGTAGTTAGAGTATTTCAAAATTTCACTAATTTTAAAAAGTAGTTAATTTTCAAAAACTAATAATTTTTTTTGTATATATAATTAATTTGGTGATTCTTAATAATACTAAGATTAAATATGATCATTTATTTTATTAATTTACTTACTTTAGATTTTAATAGTATGCATTTTTTCAAATTGTTGTTTTGCTAAAGAATTATTTCATCAGGTTGCATAAAAACATTATTATTTTTTTTTATAGATTCATATTTACGAACTAATTACAAATATTATTTGATAAAAAAAGTTTGTGTTTTGCATGCTTTTTTATATTTGTCTTAAATGACCGAAATTACATGGTGACCGAACTTAGGCGATTTTACGGTATAGGCTCAGAATAGGCAGAAATTTGAGCACTGATTCGAAAAGAGAGGTAAGTGCGCCTTTGAAAAATATAATTAAAATCAAAACAACCAGATTTTTGAAATAAATATCTAAGTAATGATAAAATAAGTTTATCAATACTAGTCTTGTCTTACTATCAAACACAGGAAATTTTTTTTTTTTTAGTACTCTTCAGAGTATTTATAAAGTATCAAAATCTATTTGTACAAGAGAATTTTAACTCCTAAAAATCTCAAGATTTCAATAAAGTTTATCTTGGTTAAGCAGATTTTATCTGTTGTTAATTTAAAGAAATGGAAAAAAATCTACAAATATGTTTTTCGTAAAATGTGTCCTTGGTCTTGAAGCATACTCAAGGACAAAGTTTATATTCAGTTGTACGTGACTACTGGTGAAGTACTTTTGCATACAAAGATTATGCAGTTTTACCAGACTACTGGTGACTTTATTTATAAATAATTTATATGTTAGTTATAAAGAGTTAGACATTAGAGTTTTTTAAAAAAAAATTTTTTTACTGATTGCAAAATTAGCTTACATGTTCGATGTCAGTATATGAACTCTGAGGAAATTTTGTAATCATGCTTTTTCATGCTTCAACCGTAGTTTTGAGGAGACCATATATGACATATTTTTTATTACATAACTCTAATAAAACATCATCTTAAAACATTAAACACTTTTTAAAAATTCAGAAAAAGTTTGGCAGGCTACATTAACTTATATATAAAATATTATTTGAAAATTTAACAAAGAAAGTGAAATTTATATGTTTGTCTACTGAAAAGTGATTTTTCTTACAGTTACATATAAAAACTGACATTAAAAGCAAGAAAAAGTATTGAAGTCAAATAAGTTAACCAAAAAAAAGTGGATTATGGCAAGTGATTGTAGCATTTTTTGTATTGTAATAATTGAAAAAAAAAAAGATTTAAAAAAATCAAACTAAGTGGTTTAAATTAAACAATATAATGAAAAAAGAGTAATGAAGAAAAGACAATAGAATTATCAAAAAAAAAAAAGAACAAGTCAGTTGTTATGCTATTAGTATTTTTGTTATTATATAAATGTGTTTTGTATGAATAAACTCTTGAAATATTTAACTTGAATTTGCATGTGTGCAATTTTGCAAGACTTCTAAATTTGTTTCTTGTCAAATATAATATCCATGTTCTTTAAAGCATTTTTGATACAAAGTTTATATGCAGTTGCACCAGACTACTGGTAAAGTACTTAAAGTGTGCAAAGTGTGAATTTTAGGCTGAGGCAGAGGTTGTTCTAAGCTCGTTACTGCATCTTTTTACTAACTTGTTAATTATAAAGAGTTAAAAATATCCGTTTTTGGAAGAAAAAAAAAGGTTTAGCAGGGTGTTTTAACTTAGATATAAATAGGATGAAATCCAGTTTTCATCCTATTTATATATAAGTTAAAATACCTATTAAAAATTTATTGGAAAATTTAACGAAAAAGTGATATTTATTTGTTTTACTACTGAACAGTTCTTTTTTACAGTTACGTACAAGTGTTGATATTACAAGTTAGCAAAGAGTATTGACGTCAAAAAATTTAACTCAATAAAGGTGAATTATGGCAATTATTGAAATAAAAAAACTCCATCAAAACAAGCATTTTCATTTGTAGAAGCAAGTATTAAAAATAAATTTATTAGTATTACTTCAAAATTAAACATGAGACGTCTCTATTTTATATTATTATATAAGAGAGCACACTTGATTTTATTGGTTATACCAAAAATTACATAATGAATCTATCCCATAATATTTGGAAATATGGAATACTTTTTATTCAAGTTTTTTTTTTTCATTTTTCTAGACATATTCTTTTTCTTCTGGAGTATATAATGTAAAAAAAATTATTATCATTATAAATATAAAATTTATCTAAGTTTGTCGCTTTGTTTAATATTACTTACCATCAGCTGCTATGAATGGGCAAACATTTTTTACCAATTATAGAATACAATAACCAATATTTTGTTCGGGTTAAAAGCTATAAACTAACAAACATGTGCTTTACAGGTATTGTCTTTTGAAATTGAAATAAACAACAACATGAATTTGTATGTTTACAATTTTTCTTGTTTCTACCTTTTTACACTTAGTTTTTCATAAAAGTGTGTTAAGCTGAGAATTATTCCTTTTTGGTAATCAGTTTACTATATCAAAACACACTTGTAGACATCAGCTTAGAGATTTTTTCTTATAGCTTATTATGCTACAATGCATCAAAATTTTTTGTTACTATACATTACAAAGGCAATCTAAATTAGCTCTTACTAACAATTGCTTTTAATTTGAGAGTGTTGCAAATTATCTGCGCTAGCTAAAACAACCAGAAAGCAATATTCTCAAACTTAAAATGTCTTAGTGATGTATATAACTTATATATGGGAGTAATCATTGCAAAGTTCTGAAAATGAATAAGGCAATTTTTTCAAAATATTTTTCTTGCTAAAAGATAGGATCAATGGGAACTTAGTTTGAAAAAAATTGTACCAATTTAAAATTATTCTATTGATATTACTAGGTAAATTTTAAAACTGTTTTGAAAACTATATCGTATAAGAATCACGGCATAGTTAAGTTTTACCATCTGGTTTATAGTTTGTTACAATAGTTAACTTTTTTTATATCTAAGAGTTATAAAAACCATTAGGAAAAAAAACTGATTTTTTTAAATCTTTTTTTTTAAGCAAATATCATGAAAATCACGGGTGTTTTGAGTTATGAAGTTTTTTTAAAGTAGAAGTACTATATTGTACAAAATTGGATAGAAATGTCATACTTTTTTTGTTATTATTATTTGATTTTTTATGGAATTACTCATTTCACTTTTATTATTCAATGCGTTTTTTGGCATTTGTTTTAAATTAAACATACGCGCAAAAGCCTCTCTTTCAAAATCAGCGAATCAGATTGCACATATCTCTGCCTATTTTGAGCATGTATTGACGGTGTTCGATTGACGTCATGATGTAAACAGTGTTACTCTGACGCCATCTTGTATGTAAAGATACACATAATTTCAACAATTTGAAGTTTATAATAAAATTATAATCATTGGATCCTTTGCAACTTGTTTACGTTTATAGCACGAGTGTTGATTGCCTCTAAAATGACACATTCTTCCAAGTTTGTGGTTTCGCTTGTTGCCAATTATTATTGCTATTAATTTTTATTAAATACTTTTTAATATACTAAAGCAATTTAATGAGTAATTCAGCATATTATTATATACATAGCATTTTAAAATATTAATAAAATTTAAGTTGTTTAACATGCTTAAACGACCAAAATGTGTTCGCTGTGTCGGAGTTATGTATGTTAGCAAATTGTCAAAAAAATTTAAAAAAAAAATAGAATCTCATGTGTTATAATACTTAAAAGAAGATGTTAATAATGCAAAACAAAAATAATTAAGTCTATTTTTGAATGCTTTGGAGTATTTATATACAGTTTATTTATTCGCACATTACTTATAAATTATAAGTAATGTGCGCATAAGTAAACAGTAAATAAAGCACTCTAAAGCATTCAAAAGTCTTGTTTTCAAAGCTGTAGTATAATATAATACACCTTTGAAAACAAGTTATTCAATAGAGTTTTTTAATAAGCAAAAATAAATTACTTATATTGTGAAATAAAGAATTAAATTCTACATAAATTTATTCAAAAATAATTTTTAAAAACCTATCTACTACAAGGTATGTTATCTAAATAATTGTAATTAAATACGTTATGGTAATAAACGCTCATGCTAATAATATGCTAATAAACGCCAGGGCAAAAACACGGGTTTCAAAGTGGGGGGGGGGGGGGGAAGAAGGGTAACATTCGACATTTCTACAAAAAAATTCTCTATATCTAGAATTTTGTGAATAAAAAAAAAGTTCCTCTAGAGAAAAAGTGGGGTACGTGCCCCCCTGGTTTCCCGGTGTCGTCGGCCCTGAACGCTAATAATAAACATGCTAATAAACGCTCGCTTTGTTTACTTTATTTGCCATGCAGTGTGGCGGCCGCGAATTTAAACGTCATGTGGCAGAAAACCATCAAAATATGCGTTTAAAAGAGCTTACCGTCCTGTAAGCATATTTTGAAACCCTATACAGGCTCAGAACAAGCTGAGATATGCGCAATCTGATTCGCTGATTTTGAAAGAGAGGCTTTTGCACCAAACAATTGTAAAGAATTTATAACCTGATGTCCACAAGTGTATATTGATATAGTAAACTGGTTACAAAAAGGAATAACTCTTAAATTACCACACCTTTATGAAGAACTAAGTAAAAAAAGGTAGAAACAAGAAAAATTGCAAACATAAAAGTTCATATTGTAGTTTATTTCAATTTCAAAAGTCAATATATATAAAGCACATGTTTGTCGATATATAGCTTTTAATCTGAACAAAATATTAGTTAAAAATGTTTACTCTTTATTAGCAACTGATGGTAAATAATATCAGATAAAGCAACAAAGTTAGATAAATTTTATATTTATTATGGTAATAATTTATTTTACATTATATACTCCAGAAGAAAAAAAAAATGTCTGCTCTAAAAAATGAAAAAAAAACATATTTATCTTTCATATTTCCAAATTTTATGAATAGTTTTATTATTTAATCTTTGGTATAACCAATCTTTGGTATAAAATCAAGTGTACTTTTTTTTGAATTTCTGTGAATACCTCTTGTATAATAATGGAGAAGTTGCATGTTTTATCTTGAAGTAATATTATTAAATAATAAATAAAAACTTCTTCAAATGTTAAAGCTTGTTTTAATAAAGTTTTTTTATTACAATAATTATTATAACACATAATTCACCTTCAATTGATTTTATTTTTTAACTATAATACCCTTTGCTAGCTTGTAATATTAACACTTATATGTAACTGTATAAAAGAACTGTCCAGTAGAAAAACAAATATATATCACTTTTTTTGGTAAACTTTCTAATAGATTATTAATATACAATTTTTATCCTATTTATATATAAGTTTCCGTGATTTTCTTCCCGATGGCCCTTGGGTAGAAATCTTCCGTCTTCCTGTTGACAAATGGGCTTCTTAAACAACTTTGTGGATCCAGGCAGGTATGAAATCCTTTATTCCCTCTCAAAGATTTCAGGTCAAGCCTCGCTCTTTTCCATGTTTTCCTCACATTGCGCTGCTGCAATTGCCAATCGAAACCGTTACTTTTACCATATCTATCAGCAAATTTATTCTCCAGAAAACAGACGTCTGTTTATTACTGCTAGAAACCATTGTAAAAAGGTTTTGTCTAACGCCAAAGCCCGCCATTCTCAGGTCATGAAATCTTGTATTTCATCACAAAAATTTCTCGTAACTTCTGGAGAATCTTTAATAGTATCAATAATAAGACAAATCTGTAATTCTAACTCTCTTATATGGTTCAGACTTTGTCACCTCATCTAAAGACAAAGCTGAATTGTTTGCTAAGAACTTTTCATCAATATCATCTCTTGATTCCACTAATCAATATGGATTTCGATCTTTTTGTTCTGATTTGGTAACAGTAATAACTGGTAGGTTTTACCGTGCATTAGATAAAGGTAGGGAGGTTAAGGCCATCACTCTTGACATTTCAAAAGCTTTTGATAAAGTTTGGCATGCTTGTCTTCTCCATAAGCTTTCTTCTTATGGTGTATCTGCCAATATCTTTAAGATTATTGAATCCTTCCTTTCCAATTGTAGTATAAAAGTTGTCCTTGATGGATAGCACTTTTCTTCTTATTCTGTAACTTCAGGGGTTCCTCAAGGTTCAGTCTTTGGCCTTATACTCTTTTTAATTTACATTAACAATCTTCCAGATATTCTCACATCTAAGGTGGCATTGTTTGCGGATGATACTACCATTTATTCTTGTCGTGATAAGAAACCAACACCCTCTGATTGCTTGGAGGGGGCATTTGAGCTTGAAAAGGATCTCACTCCTGCTACAGCATTGGACTCATAGTGGCTGGTGAACTTTAATTCAGATAAAACTCAATTTTTTTTAGTCAATTGTTATCGCAATAATTTAGATCTTCCTATATTTATGAACTGTAATATGCTTGATGAGTCATCTGCTCTCATATTCTAGGATTAACTCTTACTTTTGATCTTTCTTGGAAACCATATATGAAATCCGTTGCAAAATTAGCATCTGCTAAAGTTGCATCTCTTTATCGAGCTCTATACTTTCTTACTCGGGTTTTTATTCTCTATCTCTATAAATCTAAAATCCGGCCTTGATATCTAAAATCTGCCCTAGATATAGCAACACTGTTGCTATATCTAGGGCAGATTTTCTAATGATGCCCTTTTTCTTTTAGACAAGGTGCAAAAACGTCAGTTCTTTGGAATTCGCTTCCTTTATTTTGCTTTCCTGATTCATATAATTTGCAATCCTTTAAGTTATCTGTCAATCATTATCTTACTCTACAATTTTCATCTTTTCTCTTTCAGTAACTTCCAACTTTAACTAATGGTTGCTTGCAGCCTTGTTGGAAGCGAAGATGTTTAAAAAAATCAAACGTTAAAATACTCTGCCAAACTTTTTTTAACTTTTCGCAATGTGTTTGAAGGTTTAAGAATGATATTTTTTTAAAGTTATGTTAAGAAAAATATTGACATACGCCTTATCAGCCTACTCAAAATTTAGGTCAAACAGTAACTTCATCAGAGTTCGTAGATTTACATGGAACTTGTAAGCTAGTTTGATAAAACAACTGTAAAAATTTTCTTTTTCCAAAAATATAAATGTTTAAATATTTATAATTAACAAATTGGTATAAAGATGCTGTAACGAGCTTAGAACAACCTCTGCCTCAGCTTAAAATTTATACTTTGCATACTTTAAGTACTTTATTAGTAGTCTAGTGCAACTGCATATAAACTTTCTATCGAACATGCTTTATAGAGCATGGACACTTCATTTGACGAGAAACACATTTAGAAATCATGCAAATTGCACACATGCAAATTCAAGTTAAATATTTCAAGAATTTATACATACAAAGCACATTTTATAATAACAAAAATATTCGTAGCATGACAACTGATTTTATTCTTTTTATTTGATTAATTTTATTGTATTTTTTTATTACTCTTTTTTTATTATATCGTTAGATTTTAACCACTAAGTTTGGTTTTTTTAAAATCTTTTTTTTTTCAATTATTACAATACGAAAAATGCTACAATCACTTGCCATAATCCACTTTTATTTGGTTAACTTATTTGACTTCAATACTTTTTCTTGCTTTTAATGTCAGCTTTTATATGTAACTGTGCAAAAAATTACTGTTCAGTATACAAACATATAAATTTTCACTTCTTTTGGTAAATTTTCAAATAATATTTTATATATAAGTTAATGTAGCCTGCCAAACTTTTTCTGAATTTTTAAAAAGTGTTAAATGGTTTAAGACGAAGTTTTATTAGAGTTATGTAATAAAAAATATATCAGTCTCCTCCAAACTATGGTTGAAACAAAACATGAAAACAAAATCTCCTGAGAGCTTATATATTGACAAGGAACATGTTAGCTTGTTTTGTTATCAGTAAAAATTTTATTTATTTAAAAACTCTAAAGTTCATCTCTTTATAATTATCCTATAAATCAATTTATGAATAAAGTTCTTCACCAGTTGTCTGCTAAAACTGCATATAATTTTTAAATGCAAAAGTACTTCACAAATAGTTTCGTACAACTGTAGATAAACTTTGTATTTTAGTATGCTTCAAGGCCAAGAACATATTTTACAAGAAATACATTTAATGATCTTTTCGAATTTACTTCAACACATAAACTTCTCATTTTCATTTCTTTAAATTAACAACAGATAAAACCTCCATTACCAAGATAAACTTTATTGAAATTTTGAGATTTTTACGAGTGAAAATTCTCCTGTACAAATAGATTTTGATACTTTTTAAATACTCTGAAGAGTACTAAAATAAAGTAAATTTCCTTTTTTGATAGTAACACAAAACTTGTATTGATAAATTTAGTCCATTGATAAACTTAGTTTATCATAACTATGAAATTTATTTCAATAATCTGTTTAGACTTTAAACATATTTTTCAACAAAGGAGCACTTGCCTTTCTTTCAAAATCGACAAATCAGATTGCTCATATTTCTGCCCATTCTGAGCCTGTATAGGGTTTAAAAATATGCGTCCCAAAAAGATCTTAAAGGTCTTGACTTTCTTGAGTTTTTTGCCGACAACAACAACAATATATTTACCAGAAATATATTAGGAGGGTCCAAAATTAACTTATTTTAGATTTTTTGTAGTTCAATCACTTTTTCTTAATTAATTTTTTAGGGTAATTTCGAATTTCACAATGTTTTTACTTCATTATCAATACTTAGCTTTCTACTTCAATTTTAATAAAAGTGATTATTTCGACAAAAAAATTTACTGTTAAATTAAATGAAATCATTATTATTTTCAAATATAAGTGATGTAAAACACATGGTAATTTTTTTTTATTTTATTTTATTAACAAAAGGTGTAATCACTATGCCTAGTTATAAATAACACAAAAAATTAGACATGGTACTTAATCAAGATAGTCTAATATTAATAATAATTTGTTTCGACTTCTATTGAAAGAGCGAAATAACTTTGTGGAAGTCATCGTAGGTGATTATGGATTGCTGTGATGATCAAGTAGAACCTTCAAATTAGTAGCATATTCTTCTATAGACATAAGACGGCGCTTTTTGGTATTTTTATCAGAAATCTTGATTTTAAATAGACTTGATTTTCCGCGGCAATGACCTACTCGTTTGTCTAAAATAAATTACTTCTTCAATCGTTTTTGGCATTTTATCAGATCTTGCTCTTTTTCAATATATTTACTGACATCTGATCCACTAGTAAATGGGCCGCCTTGTAGTTTTAAACAAGTTAAAATAGAATTTCTCCTGGACGCCTGATGAAAGGCTTGTTGTTCTTTTTTAGTTGAGCCACTTTATTTTAGTTGAATCTGTCGCTGGTTACAACTGTATCCTATACTTTCAATTTTTCTAACAATAGGACCCATTTTCCGAATTAGTTCTAAATTATTTGAATCTTTATTTCTTAAATGGTTTGAATATTTAAGAACATTACCACGTGAAACATTTGAAAGTGACGGTTTTTTTCGAAGTCGATTGCTATGAGTTCCACACTGACGCTCAAGTTTAATACTATTTGTAACTGTTTTATCGACTCCAACGACGTGATTAAAAACGTAATACTCATCATGTAATCGATCATTGTTTCTTTCTCCATACCCATAATGCTTTCCTCTTTGGTGTCGAAGAACTATAGCTAAACTTTGCCGAACTATATTTGCAAGAATAATGCAATCATCAAAGTTCTTTGATGCGTATTTTCGAACTGCATCAACAACTTCTAAGCCATAATCTTCTTTAATGAGTTTTCAAAAAGTCTCTTTGATACTCCTTGAACACACGACTCTTTAAATTTAAAGAATTATTCATTTATGATATCATTAGATAACCTTGCATACATCTTGCTAAAGAATATTTGCAGTTTAGAATGCGTGGCTTTACCTATAGTTTTACAGAAAAATGGTAAAATGACTTGCATTCCAAAAGCTACTACCACAATTAAAGTAACTAATCAAAATTCAGAGAATCTCGGACTAAACAAGCAAGTTTATTTGTGATATATTCATGTTGGTCTAAAAACTCCTTCCCAGTGAAAGCAAACTATAGAAGAACATTTCGAAAGACATTCAAATTAAACATCTTTAAACTCAAAAAGAAAAATATCTTTGTTTTCACGCTGCGTAAAAGTTTTAAATTCTTTATGACAATTCCATGGTTTTTGAATAAAACTCGGAACAAACAAGTTTAGTACCCATGATAGAAAGGTTAAGGATAACGTTTCCGTACTTTTGTTAATAGATATATCTAACAGAAAGCCTTTGAAAAGGTTATCCATATTCATTTCATTTTCAACTTGGTTTAGAACTTTTTCAATTGCTCTGTCAAAACCTAAAGCTACAGCTTTAGGTTTTGACAGAGCAATTGAAAAAGTTCTAAACCAAGTTGAAAATATGTGAAGTGCAAAACAGCTGACCAGCAGGAATTTCTTTATCGAGTATATCAGCTGTGACTTTAGATATTTCTATATTATGAATAGTACTGTCAATCATATGAACATCTACCTTCTCGTATAGTTCTTCTGAGGTGTATTTTGATATGTAAACCAGAAGGTGCAAAGATCCCAACATGCTTTCGAGCGGTAGAGTCAGTTGCGTAAATTATTATATCGCCACTATTTTTAGCTTGAACAACTCAAGAGAAGAGAAAACGCGTGCATCTGTTTTAGTTTTTTACGTATGGCACTGCGTGTTGGGAGTGTGTTAGAATCAATAAATGTGTTCTCAATAGCTTCACAATCATTTTTATCGTACTTAGATATACGGTCAGTTTCATCTGGAATTTTCCATTTTGTTTTAAAAATTCGATTGTTGATTACTTTCAGTGCCATTTGCATTTCCCTCATCGAGAATCCTTCTCCATCTAACTCTGCACATGCATGGTAGATATCATTTAAGACTAAGTTTTTTGATTGTCGCACATTAGGTGGAACATAAGTATTGTGAGAACTATCTTCAAATATTAATTTTAATTTTGATCTCGTCATGTATAGCGGTTTTGGTTCACTTACATCAACAAACATAACTCTCTTTTTTTAAATTGGTTCAGTGTCTTTTTCAAAGAACTGATATTCATTTTTTGTTAATTCTTTTTCAAAAAATTCATCTTCGTCTTCGAATTCACTTAACTCGCTATCATCAGTATTAACGTACATTGTTTGATAAATTGCTGTTTCATTTCTTATCTTTTTCTCCGAGTTTCTTTTGTAATTATTCATTCATTGAAATACCGAAAATCTTTTCTAGCTTTTCACGACGTTGAGGATTGAAGCAGAAAATGTCAAAAAGTTTTTTAAGGGATTCGTTTATAAAAATACATCTACTTAAAAAACACCTTGCTTGTTTTTGTCAACACATTGTCAACACCTTTTAAGTAGCGATATTCATTGATTTCACTTTGCAGACGTTTTAAAATGGCCTGATATGATATTGTGTAGATAATACGCTCTGTCCAATGAATTTCTACTAACTTTGCAACTCTTCGACAAGCACTTTCAAAAGATAATTTATTGTTGACTTCGATAAAGCCAAGTCAAAGAACATCTCTGAGTAAAGGCAACTTTGTATGATAAAATTTATCAACTACAGGGAGACTTTCTAAAGGAGTTTGTTTTAATTTAAAAATTTCTAAAAGAGTTTATTTTGATTTAAAACTATTTTGTTATTACGTCTTTTTACAATTTTTTTCATTTTAATTGAAATCTAAATTTAGTAAACAATAATCGAAGCAAAGTAAAACAAAAGCTATTTTTTAAGTATTTATAAATTTTACGTTTAAAAACCTAACTATTATTCATTTTAATTCAAATTTATCCAATCCAAATTTAAATTGCATAAATTTTAAAATTAAGTTGCGTAACTTTATACGCAAAATCAGCACTGCAAATATTTTTTTTTTATGTTTTTTTTTTTTTATTCTATCTTTAAAATTGTTTAAATAGAAGTAGACGGCCAACCACAAAAAAATAGAAAAAACTGAATTGTTTTTCAAACTTTTAAAAAAAATTAATAGAGGATAACTAGTTAAACAAAAAATGTAGAATTTTGGACCCATCCTAAATATATATACAATGGTTTTGTTCTAATAGTTAAAAATCGCAATAATCATTATTGCTATTTTTAACAATTAAAACAAAACCAATGTTATAATTATAATACAGCATTATTATAATGCTGCTTAAAAGATAAAAATCGCTAATACCGCTGTGAGTTTTGTAGTGATTACTTTGTTTGGTTGACCAAAATTACTATGTAAAATACTTCCTGTGTGAATTTCATACAAACTTTCTTTTTGAATTAACTTTCTTTTATCAAGTATAAAACAAGCTGGTGTTACCCATTTATTTGATGTTTGTGAATCGCAAACATCAAATAAATGGGGAACTTCTGCTGGTTTTTTACTTGATAAAAGAAAGTTAATTCAAAAAATAAGTTTGTATCGAATTTAAAATAAAAAAACCTGATTTACCCTGTTACCATCACAAATTGTGATAGTAACAGGGTAAATCAGGGTTTTTAATTTTTTCACTAACACAAGTTAATATATAATTTTTATGGTTTTGTCAACCTTTTAAAAAATATTTACTATAATCGGATACCTGAAAATACTCAGTTGCTAAAATGTCTCACATTGCAGCATTGCATAAATTAGAATCAAATCAAATAACTAAAGTGTATAAACTTAATGATATTGCTGTGCTCCCCGAACCAGTTAAATAGTAAAAAGTTTTACCTTGTCTTAAAGTTTCTTATCAAAAATCTGTGCCTTAAAATGTCATCCAGATTTATAGGATGTTGGCAATATTTCTTTTCTTTCAATAATAATTGTATTTGAAAGAATTTTAATGTTTATAGTCTTTATGCAGGTGTATAAATGTGTGATTCAAATTGAGTTGCCAATTTCTTTTTTGGTGGTTTTTAAAAACTATTAGAACTAGAAAGCATGGCTAAACAAGTGTGTTCTTCTCAAAATGTTTGTTATAAAAAGTTCCTTTTGTCTACAAATCGTAAATATGTTTTGCTTGGAACATTTACCGTTGAGTTTTTATCTATAGAGATGCAGTTTAAAAAACTCAGAAAGGATCAGTTGGTACATGTTTTATTACGGTACAACAAATACTAGAGAATGTTAGTATTACTAGTTGATTTTAATGCATCATGGCATTTTTTTAAAAAATGTGGTTTTTATTTAAACAACAACAAACAAATTGATAGTTTATAGCTTTCTTGAATTAAAAAATTTATTATCTATATTATCTGATTTACATAGCAAGGTATGTTGCCAGAAATGATAAGGTTTCAAATGACCTGTACTTTAATTTAGATAATTTACTTCTAAAAGTATGTTTGATTTTAAGAAAATCAAACATACTTTTAGAAATTCATACATTTTACTATGGAAATCAATCATAGAGGATTAGCTGTGACTTAGTATGTCAATGGGTAATATATTGCTATATTATGCTCCATAATGTATTTAAAAACATGTTTTAAATAAAAAACTTCATGTTTACGATGAAAATTTTTGTTAAATAATAATGGGTTGTATTTAATTGAGACAATACAATAATTAATGTGGCAATTTTTTTAATTCTAAAGTATTAGTAAGAGGATACTGAAATCATGAATGTCGTTTAAAAATTTTTTTTTGAATATAAGTAAAATATATATGTAAAATAAGTTATGTGGATGTTATTTCAAGTTATCATAGTAATTGTTTTTAATTGCCATATTCATGATTTTTATTGACTGGATTAATTATTTTTAATTGGCAAAAAGAAGATTGCATAAAGAAGAAATGATTTGTGCATTTTTTCTAATGATGCTTTTATTAGAATCATTCCAACTAAGTATGAACAGAAACTACACTGTTATACATTTTTTTAATAAAAGTATTTTCTAAGAATTATTTAAATTATAAAGTCCTATTCTCTAAGGTCTGAAAAAGATCCAAAACAAAAAATTTTGTAATTAAGTGTTAAATAACATACTATAATAAAATGTCCAACAAAAAAAGATTCTGCCTAAAAAGTTGTAATAAAAGTAATGTTACATTTGGTTATATAAAAAAGAGAAAAGTAGTATTATTTAATGAAATTAAGTTTCAAGTTAAGTTCACGTTAAATATGTTTTTTTGTTTAACAAGTTTTGCCTGTAGTTAATGACAACATGCATGGTTAATAGGCCTCTTTTAAAATAGACTTTGTTGCTGGGACATGAAAATGCCCCCATTTTTTATCCCATAAGTGTTTGCATTCTGCAAATACTTTGTTTGTTACTGAAAGCAGCAAACTATAGGTTTATATATAGTTTTATTACAAACCTGTATATATAAACCATTTATATATATAAGTTTATAATATTTATTACTGAGTGTAGCAAACTATAGGTTTGTATATAAAGCATGAGATTGAAAAAATGAAGAAGGAAAATATTTAAATTAACTGTTTTTTATAATTTTTTATAATTGTTTTTTATAGATGTTTTTTATAATTTTTTATAATTTTTTATTTTTTATAATTTTTTATAATTGTTTTTTATAAGATGTTTTTTATAATTTTTTAAAATTCCTATTTAAGGCTAAGAAATTAAAGAGTTAAAAAGTACTTTATTTTTAAAATTTTTTTATTAATTTTGAAAATCATATACTACCGGTGATGGTACCCATTGATTTCTGCACAACTGTTATTGTCATTTTCTTGACCATGCCTTCAGAAAGTCTTGTACTAAGCTAATAGTCTTGCCTGGTTTAGGTAAATATCCTTTGCCATTACGCCAATATTTTTTAATGAGCCAAAATAGTGGGCAATTTAGTGGATTGAGCTTTTTTAGTACAAAATTAAGTTTTCTCAATTTATACTGTTCCAAAGTCTTAATGTAGCAGTGCTAGGCTGTCATGCCAAAACAAACAAAATCTAGTGTGCGATAAGAGCAATTTTTTGCCATATTTGTCAACGGGTTTGTATTTGCAGTTGTTTCCTTACATGGTCACAAAATAATGAAATATAATATATTCATCACCAAGAAGTTGAATAAAGTCACATTTTGTGTCTTATTGACCATCAAAATGCAGCCATTTAATTTGTCAAAACCTAGGTGTAAATTATTTTTTTTATTAGGCTGCATTTCTTTCAAAAGAACTATAAATCTTATTTGCCACTGATGTATTGTTAAAAAAATTTTTTCTACTTTATTCTTTATCTCATTTTATGGATTAAGTCTTAAATATTTTTATAACCCTTGCAACAGCAGATATAGGAATTCTAGTAGCTTTTAAGACTTGTCTGTAGTTCCATGAGGGATTTTCTTTATGAAAGTGAATTTTTTTTTTCTGATTTCAAGTTACTTTATTGACAATTATTAAATACAAAAATTATGATTTTTTTTTTAAATTTCTATCATTACTTGATTAAAATGTTATTATTGTTTTTTTTTTTAATGTGTTAGCAATTTGTTATAAAAGTTGTTTTTATTTCTCTTTTTTTTGATCTCATGCTTTATTTAGAAAAATAGAGTGCTCAATGTTTTTAAAGAATAGAGCAATAATAAATTAGTAAAAACACATATCTAATTTCTTTCTTAAACAGGCTATTTCTCCTTCTGTAGGTCCATTAGAAAGATTCTTCCTACATAAGGAGAAACAGCCTGTCGAAGAAAAAAATTAGATAAGTGTTTTTACTAATTAATTATTGGTCTGTTCTTTAAGAACATTGTGCACTCTATTTGTAGAATACACTAATTTATACATACATACTTACATGCAAACATACATATATACATACATACATAAATACATTCATACATACATACATATATATATATATATATATATATATATATATATATATATATATATATATATATATATATATATATATATATATATATATATATATATATATATATATATATATATATATATATATATATGTATATATATATACATACAAGATATAATATATATATATATATATATATATATATATATATATATATATATATATGTGTGTGTTTATTGTAATATGAAATTATTTTGTTGCTTTTTACTTTTTATTATTTGGTAGAAGAATCCATTGCATGTTTTTATTTTATTTTTAGTATTTATCTTCATTACAAGTCGTCGCGATGTGGTAGATTTTTCTGTTCATGCCTGGAAACTAGGTTGGATGAAAAATAATGAATATGCATTTTTACATTTGGACTTTGACTTTGAATTTGTGAGTTGGACTGTTGATCGAATAGCTCAATGGGGTTTATCTAGAGACTTTGTTTTGAGTTCTGTTCTCGAAGGTTTAATAATTGTATCAAACAGTAGACCTGATGAATCTGACTCTAAGTATATCCAGTTTCTCAATGATGTCGCCAAAAGACTTCAAACTGATTTTAATATAAGTACTTCTGCCAAAAGTGTAATAATGATGCTTATTTTTTTTAACATTCTTAATAATATTGTATAAACATTGCAGGGGCGGATTTAGTTTTCTTTAGAGATGATGTGGAAGGTTCAATAGTTCATAGAGTTTCGAACTTCTAAGAATTATGTAAAAAAGAGGTTGCTACAATTTTTTTAGACTAATTTAAAGGAGGTTAGAACCTCCCTATATCTGCTCATGTATTGTTGTGTTATTAACTTATTAAATGTTTTTAGTTTTGAGTAAGTGATATTTTTAAATTAAATTTAAATTTAATTTAAAATTAAATTAAATGATGCATCATAGTTGTTTAAATTTTTTACTGCATGAATGATATTAAATAATAAAAATTTAAATAAATTATTTTTACATGACTTACATGGTGCTTTTTAGGTTACATCGACTGCTGGATATTTATATGATGCTACAATGTTATATGCAAGAGCTGTGGATGCAATGTTTAAAAGAAATAGCACAGCTTCTATAAAAGATGCTCAACAAATTTTTGAATTTATTAAGAATACCAGCTTTGAAGGTATGCAATATTATACTATCACAGTAAAATAGCATATTTATAAAGATATACCAACATTTGTGCATAACAACTTTTCCATACACAAGTCACATGTTATACAGTATAATGATAATTTTTGTTATGTTAAAAATTTATTGAAATTATGTTTTAATCTTAGTTATAATATTATTTTAAAATATTGAATTTTTAATATTAAATTGAATTTTGAAATTGATAATTAATATAATATCTTCTTTTTATTGCACTGTATTACTTTGTTTATATTTAGCTTTATAATTTTTTTAAATTTAATAAATGTAACAATTAAGGTTTAAGTAAATAAAAGTTATCAATTTTGATTTGTTTATTATTTATCAACCAAAACTATCAACAAACAAAGTCAACATCAAATTTGTTTTATTATTAAAATAGTTGTTTCTAATGTCTCTGTTTAGAATTAGTAACATCGATCATTTATAAAATAACATCATTTATAAACTAAAAGATTATCTCATTATAAAAGTGCTTTTATATTTATTTTTTATTTTTGTATATTATATTTTATAAATGTAATTTTGTATTAGTTTCTATCTATATACTTTTTGTCTATTATTTTCGTAATATTAAAACTAGTAAACTCTAATTTCCTCTCATTTAATTTAATCTAGAAAAATATTTTGTAAACAAAGTATGGTATACATTAGTAATGTTATCAAAGAAAAAATTATGTGTGAAATGGAATCACGCCCGGAACAGGAAAATTCAAATTTTAGTTACTAAATAAATAAACTTGAATTCCTCTGAAAATATAAGTTTTTGGGGTATCTATCTATATATATATATATATATATATATATATATATATATATATATATATATATATATATATATATATATATATATATATATATATATATATATATATATATATATATATATATATATATATATATATATATATATATACATATATATATATATATATATATATATATATATATATATATATATATATATATATATATATATATATATATATATATATATATATATATACAGTATTGTGAAAAAGTTAAGAACCACAAAAAAAACAAATCATAATTTATTTTTATTTTTAAATTTTTTTTTAACCGAATATATTTTTCTGGTAAAAAGAATAATAATAATAAATTTTAGAAAATAGACAAACAAAATAAAAAATGATAATAGTGATAAAAACTTTTAAACAAATATAAAAAATGTATTTAAAGTTTTATAGGTAATTTTAATTTTAAAAAAATTGTGAAAAAGTTAAGAACCACAGAATAAAAAACGATAATTTTTACCACCTAATACCGCGTAATTCTACCATGAATTTTTAAGCACTCATTTATACGATTTGGCATTG
>NC_088932.1:40640000-40642500 GCF_038396675.1 Hydra vulgaris | reverse complement strand
ACCAATTTGTAAATGATGATTAAGGTTTTCAACACTGAGGCATGAAGACCATTAAAACAAGGAAATAGTAAGAGACTATACTTGAAGGCTCATGCAACAGTGCAACCTTAACTAAAAACAAAAATAAAATTTGATTATTAAACAAATTTTACAAACAAATTTTAAGTTTACCTAAGTTTACTATGTTTTTTTATTATGCATAATGTTTTCTGTTATTGTCTGCAAATTGAGTAATCTTTGAGATTAGGGAACAAGGTTTGAAAAAAATCATATTTTATAAAATATATAGTTTTATAAACAAGAACATTATTTCTTATAAATAAGTTAAAGAAATTTATATATCTCAAATTCTGAAAACATTCAACATAATGTTCGGAAAGTTATTTGAGTTTCAGATTTAAATACTTAAATATTCCTCAATGATTAGTATTATTACTCTTGTTTACAATGTTTTCCTTTATATAAAACAGAACTTATCCAAATTGTTTATTAATTTGTCTCTTGGACAAAAATCTTTCAAAACCGGTGGTCGGTGGAAAATATAATAATGCTGTTTTAGCATGCAAGATTGCGTGCATACTTGCAACCTCATTATCATTAGAAAATATACTTTCTCAACTTTATTAGATTAGTAAATGACCAGGATTGAAATTTGGCCCGGACTGGGGCCAGATTTGATGCATAATAGCTGGGGTCGGGTTTGTGACTAGGGCTGCATAAAAGTTAATACATCCTAAAATATATCATCATCAAGCTTTAACCTTTCCTTTTTATGTTGTTTATCTAATATGAGTATTTCCTTTCAGAAACTAAAACTTGTCCATACTATATGTAATGTGCTCACTCCAGGTTCTCTTACTTCTACCTCTATCATTTTTCTTGAAGCTGCTAACTCTAAATGCTGATACCCAAACCACTTTAATCTTCTCTGACCAATGTTGTTTGATACAACGTTTTTTTCCAATCTCTGTCTAAGATTATGGCTCTTTTTCTTATCTTTTATAGTCACCACACATCCATCTGATCATCATCTTCTCTTTAGGCAAATATTATACCATATAAACATTAAAGTTTATACAGATATGTAAAGATATTGTATGCCAGCATCTAAATTAGTAGCAAACATATATGTTTATATCCTATTATGTATGCATAAATACACCTCTTACCTAACCTTCTGTATCCTAGCAGGTATAGAAGTTTCCACTCCTTTTCTTTGGTTTTGAATCAATCATTCATCTACCTGTTTTTCACCTTCTTGTGCAGTTGATATATTAAACTGTAATGTTTTTTTTTCTCTGATTTTACAAGAGCATCTCTATTATTGCAAGAAGTTAAAAAGTTCCTGTCTGAGGCTAAGCTCTGTTATTCTCAGTTTACTAAAACTTGTATCTTATCTCACTGTTAAAAATTTTCCAGTAACCTTTAGAAAATCTTTAACAGTGTCATTAACTAAAGTAAGTCAAATGCTCTATCTCTAATTCATGGGTCTGATCTAATTACTTTTACCCAGAACAAGCAGAGTTATTTGCATAGAACTTTTTCTCTAATTTGACTCTTATATCAAATGGCCATACTCTTACAGCCATTCCAGTCAAATTGGTTAGTTTATTGTTATACATCTAAATCACTCCGGCTTCTGATGCTAAAGTAAATTCTTCAATTCTAAAGTGATTTTCTATGGCTTGTGGTTCAGACAATATTTCTATCATAGTCTTACAAAAGTGTTCTCCAGAATTCTCTTCAATCCTCACTAAACTATAATTAAGTGTTAAAAAATTCCAATATTTAAAAACTCTAACTTCGATAGCAATTAGTCTCTCTAGTATTAGTTTCTTCATATGAAAGTTTTAAGCTTATTTATTAAATCGTTATTAAATTAAATCGTTATTAAATTAAATTGTTATTTATTAAAAAGTTATTAGTAATCATATTTTCTAACAGCAGTAATAAAGTCATTCTTGAAAGTCTATAATCTTCTTCATTTCCAGTAACTTTAGTAGTACTGGTTAGAAGATCTTTGCTGCTGTAATGTTTCTTATCTACAATAATAATCTTCCTGACTATCTTACATATTAAGTGGCTCTATTTGGTGAAAACTAGAACAAGAGATCAAAAATCTTCATTATTTGATCTCTTAAAACAAGCAGCTGATCTTTAGTCTGATCTCTCTTCTTTAACAGCTTGGGAATAGAAATTAAGAGAGGTTCTATAGAAATTCTATAGAATTCTATAGAATTTCTATAGACCATATGTTCCAAAAGTTTATAGAAGTTCTATAAAACTTTTTTTCCTGGGTTTTTTTTATTTTACTTTAACAGTAAAAGATTAGAACAGGTATTGTTTATTGAACTAATAACACACACACACGCACACACACACACACACACACACACACACACACACACACATATATACATATATATGTACATACATATATATATATATATATATATATATATATATATATATATATATATATATATATATATATATATAT
>NC_088932.1:40520000-40637500 GCF_038396675.1 Hydra vulgaris | reverse complement strand
CTAGATTAGTTGCAAGGTGACATTTATTGTTTCTATAGTATGCTGTTGCATAAGTGTATCCAGTTGAGGGATAAAATACAAAATATGCTAACTGAAAACAGCATCTTTCTGTGGTGCTCGAGTAAGTTTACTGTTGTCAGGTTGAGAAAATTTTTATTTTTATTTGAACATCACTGAAAGTAGAGTTGAAAAAACAGTGCTAGCTGCTGTGTTACAGTATTAACCCAAATTTTTGTCAAAAACTTTTAATTACTGTTGATTAGTTCTGATAACATTAGCACACAACTTGAACAAGGAACTTGAACAAGAAGGAGGTCAGGAACACAAGCAGCTTTGCCTATCAACAACTCCATACTGATGCAGGTACTGTCTATTAAATGATAACTGACTCATACTCAATACTCAATAGTTATGAATAGGTGTCTCTGATTATAGTTATGTTGTCATTCCAGGGCCTGTCCTGCTTCCCTGATAAATTATACCATTACATCATCTCAAGAGCAATGCTTTTACGATTTTAAATTTTTTGTTTTGTTTTTGTTTGTTTGTTGTTATTCACCTTCCCAAGGCCGAGAACTACAGTTGAGGAGGCTACTTAATAGTGGTTATAACCCTCTCTCAACTCTATAACTCCGAAACACGAACCTTGACGAACAAGGCCGCTGCGCTGAGAAACAAGTTGAGCGTGGTACTACCAGGGATGTGGTAGGGATCAAACTCGGAACCTCTCGCTTATAAAGCGAGCGCTTTACCACTACACCACTACCGCATTTGTCCATTTTAATTTCATTTTCATTTTATAAATCAATTTTTTAATACTGAAAAGTTGCGATTTTGATTTAAAATCATCAATCATATTTATCCTGTCAGATAACATACAGTGCTGCTCAAAAGTTTAGCAACAGTGAAATTTACTTTTTTTTTTAATTTAATTAAATTTCCTTTTTTTTTAAACCTAAAAAGTTGAAGTTAAAATTAAAGTTTTTCCTTAATTTAAATACAAAATTTATTTTTTAGAATACAAGGAATATATAAAAAACAAACAAAAAAAAAACAACAATGAAATAACACTTATTTTTTTGTCAGAAATTAATCATATATAAAATAAGAAAAAAAAGCTGCTCATAAGTTTAGCATGCTTAGTTTTAAAATGGTTTTTAAGCCAAACCTCAATAAGGTATGTGACCACCTCTATTTTTTATGCATAATGCTTATCTTATTCTTATAGAATCAAAAAGTTTACGACAATTTCCCATTGTTAAACTGTTAAATGATGGTTTTAAATTTTCTATCAGATCATTAGCTGAAGTTATTGGTTCTTTAGTGAGTTTTTGGTCCAGCACAGCCCAAACAATTGGATTTAGATCAGATGATCTAGCTGGCCACTGAAGTATTTTGATATTGTTTTGTTCAAACCATCCTGTTACAGTTTTTGCTTTATGGCATGGAGCGTTATCTTGTTTAAACATCCACTCATGCTTGTTACCAAAAAAAATGTCTTTGGTAGGCCTTAAATAGTTTTCAAGGGTGTCAGTATATCTATGTTGATCCATTAGACCACTGTATAACATGTGTAAACCTGGGCCATCGTATGTGATGCAACCCCATATACTAA
This sequence comes from Hydra vulgaris, assembly GCF_038396675.1. Classification (NCBI taxonomy): domain Eukaryota; kingdom Metazoa; phylum Cnidaria; class Hydrozoa; order Anthoathecata; family Hydridae; genus Hydra; species Hydra vulgaris. The sequence continues at coordinate 40,635,885 of NC_088932.1, read as the reverse complement.
CTGAGCCACCTCCACCTTGTAGCCTTGGTAGTATAAAGCAACAATTATACTTTTTGTTGTGGTGCCTACGAAAAATTACTTTATTCTTACAATTTAGGACAGTGTAGTTTGATTCATCGCTAAAAACAATTCTTCTTAATTCATAGTCACTCATTTTTAAAAGTGTTTTACAAAACTTAATTTGTTTTAAACGGTCTGACAGTTTTGATAATAGTTTTTTGGCAGCAATATAGCAACAAAGTTTAAGGTTATTAGTCTTCTATTAACTGTTTTTCTTGATATTTGGTTTTTAAGTGCCAGGTTTATTTCTTGTGCAATCTGTTTTGCTGAGTATTTAGGAATTTTTTTGGCGATTCTATAAATAAAATTGTTGTACTTGTCATTCTTGGTCGCCCAGAACACTTTTTGTCAGCAGTACAACCAGTTTCGTTAAATTTGGCAATAGTTCTAGTTACACATGAAGGTGAAACGCACTTTAAAACTCAAGATATTTCAATTTTAGAGTAACCTCCCATATTATGGCCAATAATACTCTGTTTGATTTCTTGTCTAATTGCTATTTTTCCCATGGCAAACTTTTATGCAAAAACTAAACAAAAAGGATGAATGAATTTAAAACAAACATTCAAAATCTCTATATCATAACGAAATTTTTATATACAAAATATTACTTTAATATATTTTTAGTATTTTATTAAAAAGGAGAGTTTAATTTACTATTATGCAACTTATTTTTAGCAATAAAAGATAAAAGTTCCTTAAAAGCTTTAAAGAGAGTCAGCGTGCTAAACTTATGAGCAGCTTTTTTTTAAGTTAAGAATACCAGCTAATGTATGTATTAAAAACAAAGGATGTGTGAAGCAAATTTTTTCAATTTTCTATCTTATTTAATTAGGCTAGGTCTAATTAATAATCAAAAAAAAAAAAAAATTCAAAGCTTTTTCGACTCAAAAGATACTTTAAATAAAAAAAAGTAAATTTAATTCCGCTGCATGCTAAAATTTTGAGCAGCACTGTATATTTGACAGGATGGTATCATTTCAAATTAATGTTATCTGACAGAATAAGTATTAAGCATATGTTACAAGAAAAATTAAAAAAAGATTTTTCTGATTTGACCAAAATGATCAGGTCAGGTACAATAATAAGATCCTTTTTTTTTTTTTCAATGTTTGTTTTTTTACTGTAAATTTAATTTAATTTTCACCAAAGACCTATAAAAGCTGATATCTGGAAACTACGGTCACACATCCTGAAATAAAAGTAAAATTTAACCAAACAATGACTTTCAGAAAGTCACTGCACAATGTGTAGCAACTTTCTTTTTTAGTTGAGTCTTTCTTATAGACATTGTTAGCATATATATCAATTATCCACAAGATATTTAGATTTAAGCTTTGTTTTTATTATTTTTAACAGAAAGAAAAAGTATGAAATGAAAATTCTTATGAAAGGATTAGTTATAAACTGGAATGAATTATCTTTTGTTGATATGGACAGTATAAAAGCATCAGTTCGTAGTAGAATGTCTTTGGTAAGTATTCAAACATTCAAAAGTAACATTAAAGGCAAAATGGAAAAATCAATTTATATACTATATATAATGTTAAATAAAGTGTTTTTGGTATCAAATTTTTGTTCTGCATTTGTCTATTGTTTTTTTGTTTTTATTGTTTGTTATTTTTATCATTTTTTTATTTTATTTTTCTGTTTTGGCAAAAAAAATATTTTTTCCTGATTAGTTTTTTTTCCAGTTAAGTCTTTGAGTAAGTGCTTGTTTATATTTTTCATTCGCTCTTTTTAAATAATTAAAACTAATAACTTAAGTGTAAAACGTTTTTAGCATCTGAAACAATATAGATTTTCATAAAAATTATATATGATACTAACATGGTTTTGTCATCATGTAGGACAAATATCTTAAAAATATTTTTATTCTTAGATGATTTTTTCAAACGATCTTCCTTACCTTTTATTTGTTGCTTAAAGTTATTTATCAAGCAGTTTCATAAGACATAGGTATCAAAACATAAAAGTTAACAAAAGTTAACTTGTAAAGTTAACAATTATCAAGTTCAGGAACATATTGTTCTAATGAAGCAGTAATTTAAGATGGGTAGAGTTAAGCATGTGGATACAATATGACAAATGCAGCCAACTATATTTTAGCTGCACATTGTGGAACCTTTGAAAAAATTTAACAATTTGCAACTAAGTTAGTTTAAACAGTTAATTGCATACCATACAAGAATTGCTCAACATGTCATACAAGAATTGCTTCAAATATTAACCATCACTTGAATATAAAAAAACTGTTTATTTAACATTAAAGTAATTTTTTGACTTTTTCATTAGTCAAGACACATTTCTACTTTTTGTGGACTTGTTATTGCTGCTGGCTCTGTAAATATATTAGGACATAAACTTTAGCCTAAAGTGTTTCACATAGTAGATTTCATTTTTTTGTAATTTTGGAGATTAAGACTCTGATGCTCAAACTGATTCTTATGATTAATTGAGAAAATCAACCCCTATTATCCTTCTTTCTATCTGTTTTTTATTTAATGGTATACCTGAGTATTGGTTAGAAATAATAATATTTACTGGATAATGTTTTGGATACTAATTAATTGCTTGATAATTCAATGAAAGCATTTATTTAGATATTTTTGTTTTGTGTTTTTCTTGTAAAGTGCTTTAAAGTTTCTCTCTATTCATAAATGTTCTAATGACATACACATGGGTACCATAACCATCACAATTTAAAAGCACTTTTGATCCTGTTCAACATGTCATAAAATGCTTCTCAAAACTAAATTAGGACATATCAGTTCTTCACATTTTTTAGTTTTTTTCAAGTCTTTTAAAGAACTATAAAGATTCAGTGTAAAAAAATAGTGACAAAAGGAAGGTAAAGCAAGTTTAACTAAAGTAGAATGTAGAAATTTAAACACTCTACAAGTTTTCAAATAGATAGCTATTAATAGATAGTTTTGTATCTAACCACTTTTTGTTACAATGTAGGCACATCCTAATGGTATCATCCATTTAAAATAGAGATTGCATTCTCTTTCAAAGACAACCAATAGTGAAAGTTATCACCCATCTGCAGACACCCAAGGTATCACACAAGACAGCAAAAAATACAGGGTTTTACCACAAAGAAGCAGTCAGTTTATTTAAGAAAATTATTTAAGAAAATTAGTATATAATAATGATAACATAATGGCTAAAACTTCTTCTTCATGTCTTCTCACATTGTTTTTTACTCTGACCTTCATCATTCAATCACCAAGGCAACTCTTTTTCTATTATGTTTGTCACTCTACTACTCGTTCATTATTGTTAGTAATACATAGATATAGATGTGAAGTATATGAAACAAATTTGAAAACTAAATTAAATTTATATTAAATACTTGTAAAAAAGTTGTTCATTGTTAAATATTTGTATAGACAATGTCATGAAAATATTATGATCAATGTTAAAACAATACATATTTTGCATAACCTAAAAAACAATAGCTCTATTGTGACACTATGTGTTAAGCAACGCTGAATAAGTAGTAAATACATGTGTGGTTTACTTTAGAAGAGACGCAAGCATAATCAACAGAAATCAACTTATAATCTGCAACTTGGTCGATCAAGAACTGTTTACTTACAATCTACTCAGTTGTTTGTCAAGACAATAAAAAACTGTAAACTTGAGCTCAACAAAGATATATTGATTGATTTGAAACATGTAGGATTTCTTTAACAATTGTTATTTAGTCATTTTATTATGTTTTATTATGAGATCCTTTTATATGTTTTATAATGAGACCATTTTATATTTTATTATTAGATTATTTTATATGTTTTATTATGAGATTACTTTATATGTTTTACTATGAGATAATTAGATATGCTTTATTATGAGATCATTTTATATGTTTTATTATGAGATCGTTGATGAAAATCTTTAAGCAGCAGAAAAAGAAAAACTTAATACACTTTTTAACTTTCAATATAAAATTAAATTTTTGGTAATAAATAACTAGATAAAATAACTTGATGTATCTGTTATGTATTGTAACTTAGTAATTTTAAAACTTATTTAGATGAAAGATTTAAATGAAATAAATGTCAATTCGTTTATTGGAGTTTCTATTCGTGGTCAAGATTATCATTTACTGTGGTCATATTGCTCATATAATTTAACGGTACCTTTTATATGATTTTAATCTAGTTAGTATTTCCATAGATACTATGTGATTTCCATATTTGTATGTGTATAATCTAGTTACTATGTGATTTCCATTGCTAATAAGAGACTAGGTTCTATTTTCTATAACAAATTATATGCAAGTGTTTTTTTTTGTGTTTTTTTTTGTTTAAAAAAATTATTACTTGCTAGTTCTCTAATAATTTTTGTTCTTTATAGAAATCATATTTGATATATGTTTAAAGATTTGCAATTTTTATGTAGTGAACTTATAGAAAAATTTTTATCACCAATTGTTATCTTAAAACATATATCAAAGATGATTGGTATTTTTGTAGAGCAAATAGCTTGGAACATTTCGTAAATGTATTTTATATGAATTACTATTTCATAAATACCAAACAGATTTTTTGATTTCATGTTATGAATTTAACACCTTCTAAAGAACAGTTTAATTAAAGCTTAATTAAAGTTTAATGTCCATGTCTATATCATGTCCATGTCTATATCATGTCCATGTCTAGCTCAGCTCATCTACTTGTATTAGTTCCAGAAACTATGGCTTTATTGAGATCCGAATTTCCAGGTCACATCATTTCTTGTAAATGGTGATGGCAATTGGCCACCAAGATTTTGTGATTTAATCCCTTTAGACTCTTTCCTTTGGGGTTTTGTTAAGCAAAATGACTATGCTAATGCTCTAAAAACAATTGAAGACCTCAATATTGAGATTACTGAGGTTCACCAGAAGTGATTATATGCCTGATATCATTTTAAACATAAAATGGCATATTATAAAGTTTAAATAAAAAATAAAAAGTGCAAATCTGTACCCCCTTATTTAAACATTTGTAAAATTCCACCATCATCTAAACAAAAAAACTTGCAAATACTTTTTACTTGAAACAGGAAGAATTATTAAGTGAACAATATGAATTCATATCAAAATGTCATTACAAAAACAAGTATTTACTAAAAATTTACATAGCTGCAAAACCTAATTCTCAACTTCTAATTATAATTCTATTAACTTTTATTAAAGTTTCTCCGGTCAGCGGCCTTGTTGGTTGAGCTTTGTGTTTAGTAATAGAGTTGAGAGAGAGTTATCATGTAAATTTCGATTATTTGATATTGAGATCGAAAATTTTGTCAAAAGAATAAAAAAAGCCAGTGACTTTTTTTTGTGTAAAAAAGCCAGTGACTTTTTTGAACAGTCCAATTAAATTTAAATTATCCAAGTTAAAAGTTTCCACTTTATTAACTAATTAATGACAACTAATACCTTGTTATCAATTACTAACAAATTTTATTCTAAATCTAAATGGCAGCCAATCTTTAATCTTATCTCTCTTCTGTAACAGATTAGAGCTTGCAGTGGCTTGTGGATTTTGACTCCAACAAACCTCAGTTATTTCCTTCTAACAACTATGGCAATATTGTCGATATTCCTATATTAATAAATGACAATACTCTTAGCAACCCTTTGACTGAGTCTTCTTTATGTCTTCTTGGTTTATCATTCACTACTGACCTTTCATGGAAACCATATATACAATCAATTACAAAGTTAGCATCTGCTAAGGTTGCTTTATGGTGCTTGCCTTTATTTTACTCCTGATTTCATTCTCTACATCTACAAATCTTTGATTTGTCTCTATATGAAATACTGTTGGGCTGGTTCTTTTAATGATGCTCTTTCTCTTCTAGACAAGGCCAAAAATGCATTGTAACATAGTTGGAGCTGCTTTTTCTGCCAATCGTCATAAGGTTGAATTTCTTTCTCTTTTTTACAAAATGTTTTTATAAATACAAATCAAAGTCGCTGTTCAAACAAGCTATCATCTCTTGTTCCATCAACTAAAACTCATTCTCGCCTGACTTGTCATTCAACAAAGTTGCTTCCTTTTTCTTTATCTGTTCTATCATGCTCTAAAAACTTTTATTTATCTAGTTTTTTTACTCACACTTCAATGCTTTGGAGCTTTGTCTCATCTTCGTGTTTTCCTAACTTACACAACCTTCAACTTTTCAATTTTTCTGTAAATCATTTCCTTGCTTTTTAACTTTATACTTTGGTTTCTAGTAACTTGCAACTTAATAGTGGTTGCAAGGAGCTTAGTTGTGATATTAAAAAATATAATAAAAACCGTTATTTTTAAAGCAATATTTGTAGCAAAATTAATATTTCTGTTACTTGCCAGATGATTTTGAAAACATATGAAAGTCCGAGTTGTATAATTATATTTTATTCCTGATTTTATTATAAATATTAGCTCTATGCTAAGTTCTTGTATAACGGATAACAGTAATATATTTATATGAATAGCTGTAGTATGAAGCTGTCTTAGTTTTATATAATAGTTATATGATATCACAAATGATCTTTCTTTTACATTAAAATATGAAGAAAAAAAAAATCTTTCTTTTACTATCAAATATAAATATATATATACAGTGATAACAGAATTAAATCATAGAGTCATTTTTTAATAAAACTAACAACTTTGAATAAAATATTATATCTTGAATTAATTACAAAAAACTTTCTTTTCCACAAAAGTAGTTAAATTTTTGTTTAAATTTGTGTTTACAAGTAACCTGATTAAAAATTTAAAACTAAAAGATTGGGCTAAAGAAATACTTGCACATTAAATAATTGAACAAGAAAAGCTTTATAGGTAACCAAAGAATTTATAGGTATACCTAAGAAAAAGCACTAGTTTAATAAAATAACTGACATACAAATTTTTATGCATTATTATTTAATATTTATTTTGTACTTTAATATTTAGTCTATTTTCGCTCCAATTACATCTAGCAAGTGTTTTGGATTCTACTGGACATTTGATTTGATTATTGTCAATATTGAATAAAATATTAAGCAGTCGTGGCGCAGCAGTAGCGCACTTGCCTCAGAAACGAAGGGTCTGTGGTTCAAACCCCACCTCTGGGCAAGTTTTGGGATATCGGTTAGGAAGGTCATGAACTTAGGCATGAACTTCCAATTAAATGCTTATCCGTGGTGCTCTGTGATAAGACTGTAAGGACTTCTTGGGACACCTAAATAAAATTAAAAAAAAAAAATGTTAGACCATGGTTTAACAACAGCTTACTTCAAGTTTTTTTTTGATAAATGTTACCTATTTTTATCTAATTAAGTTCATAAATTCACTATTGAATTTATATCAGGGCTCAAGTAAGGCTCAAGTGAGAATTTAAATCAAGGCTCAAGTGAGAGGCATTCTAAAATCTTTACGCCATTTTCATTGAAAAAGGTTGTAGTTTTTTAAGCACTGTGTTTTGGATTATTATCTTGTTGAAATAAAAAATTGTTTCTTAGTCTAAGTTTATTAGCAGAAAATTTTAAATTTTGGTTTAATATACTTTTATACAAATTAGCATTCATAGTTTTATCACTAAATTCAAATTTAATAATGCCATTCCATGCCATACAACCCCATAACATTACACTTCCACCATATTTAAATGTTGTGGAAATCAAATGAAAAGCTTCTCACTTTATTTGTCAAACTCTTTGTGCATCATCAGATTTATTTAAGTTAATCTTGGATTCATCCAACCAAAGAACTTGCTTCCAAAATGATACTTGCATTTAATAATACCACTTTGTAGAATTCATTCTCTTCATATGACTTTTTGTTTAAATGGTTTTTTACAAGCTTTACATCCACTAAATTCTGTTTACATCCACTGAACCCTGCTTTATGAATGCAATTTTTAATTAATGTTAGTAAAGTTGTGTTTCCTGGTAAGTTTTTTAGATGATTTGCTATGTTTTTTTGTGCTTTCAAAATGATTTTATTTAATCATTTTTAAAATTGCTCTATCATCTCTTAAAGTTGTTTTTCACTTTCACTCTCTTCCAGTACTAGTTTAAAATGTTTCATATTGTTTGTATTTCCTTACAATGGCTTCTACTTCTGTAAATAGGATATTAGTAAGAACTTGAATTTTCTATAAGTATTTCCTTGTTTAAAAAAGTCTTGAATAAGTTTTCTTTGAGTAGTACTTAAATATTTACCTTTAAGTTCCATACTGTTTGAAGAACAAAATTTTTGATGTGTTTTTTTAATTATGTTATTTATTGTTGAAAATAATATTGTAGAGATATAAATTTAATAATAGTATACATATTTAATAAATTAAAAAATCAAATACAACTTTTATAACATATTATTAAAAATGCAGTTTTGCACAACTAATTTAACTGCATGCAAATTAAAACCTGTCTAAGAAAATTTTTTTTTTTAACAAATATACTTTTTTTTAAATTTTAATTAGAATAAAAATTAAAATTAGGGATACCCATTATAAACTGAAAATCATTTTAGTTCAGTTATTTTCATTATTAATCAAGTTTATTAATTATGAATAGAAGCCCATTGTGTGTGGTCATTCCAGCTACTATTAATTTGGCTAAAAAAAGTTTTTTTTTGTGCAATTTTTATATATTTTTTTATTTTTGGATGAGGTTTATTAGATTCTAAACTAGATCTGGTTCAGATTCAATAATAAGTTATAATAATAATATCTTTTGAAAAGAAATATCTTATTTTTCTGCATATTACTTTGTATTCAGACTTTAAATTTGTCCTCCGAATTAGGGTTGGCATTAAGTAATGCTGATCTTACTGTTGACCTAAAAGTATCTGAGTTTGGCCATTTTTTGCTTTTGTTTTTATGTTGTTATCAGTAAAGCCTTTGTATTAAAGATTTTGTGTTGACCTGATGCTGATCAAAAATTATTTTAGGCAATTTACTGCCTTTTTACCTTATTTATTATTACCTTTTTTATGATTCCGAAATTGGTAACTCACCTGTAATAAAAAACGAAACCCAAGTTAAAATTTTTTATGCAGGAGTATAAAAACTTTTTGTTTTGTAACACTTGATATTGTAAACTTCTTGTTTCACTCATGTTTTGAAGCTCCCAAAATGAATTCTTGACGAGCAAGAATTTATTTTGGGAGGTCAAAATAGCAGTTTTTTTCATTTCAGGTCAACCATTGGCCGGTCACTATTTTCCACTTTGTATAGTTATACCCTATTTTATTATTATTAGTTCAAATAAATGTAAAAAGATTTGCTTATATACATTATTATTTATAGTTATTATGTTTTTAATTTTTTTTTTTGTACAGGACGTCTTGCATAATAATGAAATTACTTGTGACTGGATGTTTCGACTTTCGTTTGCTAAGGATATAGCTCAGGTAAAAATATAATTTTATTGTATGCTTATTTTTTGGATATGTTACTTTTGGAGATAAAAATGTGAATGTTGTTTTCATTACCAGGGTCTCCAAGTAATTCATAAAAGTTTGGTAGGTGTGCATGGTCACTTGCGATCTTCTAATTGTTTGGTAGATAGTAGATGGGTTTGCAAAGTATCTAATTTTGGTTTGAGAAAATTTCAAAACTTCTTAAAAGACAATGAATTTTCTGTAGAACGTCAAAGTAAACATTTTATTTTATTTATCTGTATTGGTCAATATCTAGATAGATATCCAAAAGTGAGGTGTAAGGCAACATAAATAGAAAGATTAAGTACCTATATTCTTTTTTTCAACAAGGCTGCATTGCTTTACTGTTTTAAGTAGTAGTCATTAAAAAATAAAGAAAAGAGAAGAGGAAAACGGTTAAAAAAGAGTCAGTAAAATTTAAAGGTGGGAGAATTCCAAAAAAATCAATAGGATTTTACTAAAATGACAAATTGTGTAAAGTTGTTTTTTGGTAGGTGGAACAAAGATCTTCTTTAAGCAGTGACAACAGTAGTATTTGTTGAAAAGAGAAAAAGATAAAATCTTACCACTATGAGACACAGGCTCAACTTATCAATTTGTAATTAAATTAAAAAAAGAAATTAAAAAAAAAAAGCTCAAGGAAATCTATTTTTCTTTTTTTTTAAAAAGTATTGAACACAGATATATATGAATTTAAAGCGCATTAATATTTACTAAAAAACAAAAAGTCAAAAGTCATCTAAAAAATGTTTTACAAACAAATAATAAAAGTTATTAACAAAAAAACCTGAAGCATAAGACAAGAAAAAACTTTTGTTTAAGTTAAAATTCAATTCAATTTTTCAATTCAATTAATATATTTCTGAAATAGTTGTTATATTTACGGAAGTTTACAAATAGTACATGTAGTAACCTTAAGTAAAAACCTTGAAAATAAAATCTAATAAATATATTGTTAATGCTAATAGTAATATTAATTGTCCACAGCAGTAACAAAACGAACTTTAAAAGTTCGTTTTGTTACTGCTGTGGTGTTTTCTTTCAATATATAGTGTGTTTTTAGTATTCTTTTGTATTCCTTCATATTCTTTTAGTATTTTTTAGTATTATTTTGTTTTAAATTAAAGTGTAATTTGTTTCTTGTACAGGAACTTTTGCTGTTTTTGCTGTTTATATTTTTGTACGGGAACTTTTTCTGCACCCTGTACACACACACACTAACACGCACATATATATGCATATATACACATACTTATATATATATATACATATATATATACACATACAAATATGTACAACATACACATAAACATCCATGCATACATGTACACATACATACATATATACTCACACTTATTCACATGCGCTTATCACACTTTATCACAGATACACATATCTTTGGATTTATTAACTGTATTTAATTAGGAAGGAGTGTAATAGGTTACTCTTAAAAACATAGATGGAATGGAGATCTTTTAGGTCATTTAGGGAAGGTTATTCCAAGATTTTATACTTTGGTTTTTTATGGACTTATATCCATAAGTAACGGAATGGTGTTTTAAGACCGCTAGGTTCAGATTATCAATTGATCAAAGATAGTATCAGTTATTCGTATTTTTGGGAAAGAAATTGTTAAAGGTAAGCGGTAGGTTTTTGTATCGGTAATTCCAGACAAACTGGCAATTCATAAATTGAACAAGGTCACATAGTTTAAGGACCTTAGAAGTAAAATAAAGCACATTAGGATTGAATTTGTAATTCTGAAAATGTATTATTTTTAAAGTGTTGTTTTAAAGATAAGATATCCTTAAAACTGCTTGCTGTTGAGATTGTCTACATATTTGACAAGCATATTGTATATGTGAGCCAAAAATGGCATGATATATATTTAATAGTGTTTTCAGATTAACATAAAAGCAAACTTTAGCCACCATTCTATTTGATCTGCTTAATTTTATGGCTAAGCCTTTAAGATGGGATACAAACAATAGGTTGGAATCAATTATAACTTCAAGATATTTGAATTAGAAAATCTTTCCAGTAAACTCTTCAAGATATTGAAGAGTTTACTGGAAAGATTTTCTGGCCGCTTAATCTAAAGTTTAATTTTTTATTGATTTTTGTTTTATTTGATTTGAGTATAACCAATTCAGTTTTGCTACAGTTGAGAGAAAGCTAATTTGAGCGAAGCCACTGAACTAATTGGCAAGATCATGATTAATGTATTTGTTAATTTTTTTAAAGATTTGTTGATAATGAGCAAGTTAGTATCATCAGCAAAGTGGTAAAGAGTTGCAAAGTTAATTGAGTTATTAAGGTCATTAATGTAAAGGAAAAAAAGTAGTGGTCCTAATACTGAGCCTTGTGGGACACCGTCGGAACAATTTATTTGAGTAGATTTTGAGTTATTGACTGAAACAAACTGAGATCTGTTGTGAAGATAGGAAGTAAACCATTTAAGAGGCATTCCTCTGATTCCAATTTCTAATTTCTTGTGTAAAATAGAATGATCTACTGTATCAAAAGCTATTTTTGGAGATCTACAAAGACACCACATGCAAAGTTTTTAACCAAGAGCTTTTCTAATTGACTCGGTAATTTTAGAAAGTGAGTGGGTTGTGGAATGATTAGCACAAAACCCATACTGCATATGTTTGTAAAGGCATTTAAATTTATTCAAAAATGCATAGATATTAGGAAAAAAAATTTAAAAAAATATATTTTTTTAAAAAAAGTTGTAAACATCACATTCTTGCTCTCTTTATAATATTCACTCTAATAACCTGTTAAAATTATTTTCAGAATGAAATATTTTTAAATATTGCTATATATGAAATAATCAATGTTGAATGAAATAATCAAGAAAACCTAGGATTAGGAATTTATTGAACATAAATAAATAGTAATTCTTGAGCAAAAATTTAACTGTAAAATTCAATGCATTTAATTATTATTTTATCAATACTCAAATGTAGCATAGAATTTTTTTTTAATCAATTTTTGTATAAATTAAAATTTGTATCAATTAAAATTATTGTATAAATTAAAATAAATTAAAGAATAAATAGACTTTATAGAACTTATCATGTTTAATTTATAATGTTTAAATTCTAATGTGCTTTTTTTTTGCGAATAAATTTTTTATTAAAAGTATTAACAACATTTTTTTTCTTATTCTTTCTTCAAAAAAAGTATTTTTATGAAAGATTATTTTTACTGCTTAATAGTTTGTTAACATTGTTTAAAGAATATTTTTTATTTATCATTTGTTTTTGTTTTTTTGTTTTGTTTAAAATGAAATTGAATTTAATATTTAATACTTATAGAGAATTTTTATGATCCACCGGAAATGGTTCAAAGTTCTGTGTATTATGCCTCCTCTGATATTTATAGTTATGGAATGATCTTATATGAAATATATACAAGAGGTGATCTTTATGAGCTGGAATTAGAATCTGGATTTTCTCCTCGAGGTTTCTTGAATTTGTGTAATTTTTAAATGTGTGTGTATAAATATATATATACAGTCTGCAAAATTCAAAGGGTTTCAGGTTGGCACAAGCGTGCCAACCATAGTCGATGTCAGGTCGGCAAAAAATAAATTGAATTTTTTGCTTTCTGTTACAATAGAGCTAATGATTAATTGATTTTAAAAGGATTGCTTATATAATATATAAAATAGCATAGCTTAAGACAATTATATTTTAAAGAATGTAGCAATTAACTTTTGTGTAGTAAATTAAGTATATAGGAAATTTATGAATTAGTGATTTTTTAGTTTTGAAGTTGTTTTTTTAACAACAAAAAAAATGGTCATAGTTTATTTATTACATTTTAATTGGTTATTTAGGTTGCTTATAGAAAGAATGTCAATTAGAAATACAAATGAAAAATTGAAAATTTTTTTTTTATAACTGATGTTCCCCGTACAAATATTTCTGTTGCTAATTTAGCACAGCCTTTATATTTATTTATTTACAATTTATTTATTATTTATTTATCATTTATTTATTATTTATTTACAATTATTTAAAAGGTCTGAATACTCTTGGCAAGTTTTACACCAAATTAAAGTTACTTCACCTTAATCATCAGTTTAAAATCTGCAGGATTTAAACCCTCATTTTTCAATGATGGTTTTGTTAGGCATTATGACTTGTTTTGAGTTTACTTCCTGTATTACTGTTGCTTTTTTTATTTTGAATAGATTTAATGGAAGCCTTAACTTCTATCAAATTAAAAAAAAGTTTTGTAATTAATGTTTCTTCTACACATGTGTTTAACATAACTATCAAGACTAAACTTTCCTAATAGACTTTCTGATATTAAATAATATTAAAAAAATCATAAACATGTAAATAAACGGTTTTTTACTAATAAAATAATTTTAAAACTTAATAAAATAATAATTGCGCTTGAAATTGTTTGAGAAAAAGCGTGAGAACAACAGGCATTTAAAATATTTTTTAACTTTTAAATTAAAAATTCATTGTTCATGCACGATCAAGATGAAGAACATGCACTTTATTTGGAAAAAATATTGTTCGTGCACGATCAAGATGAATAACATGTACTTTATTTGGAAAAAATATTGTTCATGCACGATCAAGATGAAGAATCATGCACTTTATTTGGAAAAAATATTGTTCATGCACGATCAAGATGAAGAATCATGCACTTTATTTGGAAAAAATATTGTTCATGCATGATCAAGATGAAGAACATGCACTTTATTTGGAAAAAATATTGTTCATGCACGATCAAGATGAAGAACATGCACTTTATTTGGAAAAAATATTGTTCATGCACGATCAAGATGAAGAACATGCACTTTATTTGGAAAAAATATTGTTCATGCACGATCAAGATGAAGAACATGCACTTTATTTGGAAAAAATATTGTTCATGCACGATCAAGATGAAGAACATGCACTTTATTTGGAAAAAATATTGTTCATGCACGATCAAGATGAAGAACATGCACTTTATTTGGAAAAAATATTGTGCTGTTTTTGAACTGGAAGTGAATTGGAAGTAACATTTTTTTAAATTACATTCATTAGAATCATGGCCAAATTCATGATATTTATTAATGAATTTCATAAAAGTTGTTTCCATTTTACAAACTAGTGACATGAAGACTGTTTTTTTGTCAATTGAACTAATTTGTTATTAAATGAATTTTTTATTTCATCAAATTTTTAAACAGGGACATAAACCCACCCAATGAGTCAAATTGCAAAAAAATTTTGTATGCATTGCTCATAATTGATATATTATGATGCTATTTTTCAACTTATTTCTTTGTAATAAGATGTACTACTTTTATGTTATAAAAAAACTACACTTACTTTTATGTTCTACAAAAAATGATTTTAAACATGTTTAAAATTTCATTCTTATTGAAACATTTAAATGGCAAAAAATTTTTCAAATTGATGCGACAAAATTGATGCGCCTTAATGTCACAAAATTAATAGTTATCTTAAATACTTGGATATTTTGCAATATAAATATATTGCAATGAGTGTTTGAATATGTCATGTGGAAGACTGTAAAATTCTATTAAATTTTCTATAGACCGTATGTTTTTGAAATTTATAAAAATTCTATAGAACATTATAGATCAACTCAATAAAGTTAATTAAAAAACATTAAAACAATTTCTTTTTAAATGCAAAAATAGTTTACAATAATACAAATAAAAAAAGCAATTGTTAAAGAGGTCATAAATAAATACAACAGAAGGTTGCAAAATTTGTTATATAAAAAAAACAAGAAAGCTTCAATTAAAATTAAAATTTCTTTAGTAAAATTTTCTCGCTAGTTTAAAAACGTTTCTTTAAAAAGTCTAGTGTCAAATAATGCAAGGTATTTTCAACTAAAAAACAAATAGCAAATTTTTGAAATATTATTTGAATATTTGTGACTACCCTTTGTAATGAATTGGTCAAATAATTTTTGTAGTGTATTTGGAAGTGTATCTATTAATTGCAAAAAGATATGACCAATTTTTGGTGGAAATGCTTTTATTATACAATATTTCAGATTAAACTAAAGTACATTTTCTTTTAGTGGTTATTTTTTTGAGTTGTAATTCAAGTTGAAATTTTTAAGAGTTTTATGTTGTTTTAAAACAAGCTTAGTGTTTCTAGTTTCTAGTTTCGATCAGTGAAATACTTTTTTGTTCAAAAAATATAAGGATATCGTTAGTTAAGAGGAGATTTGTTTAATTATTTGAGGTGGGATTCAGCGTGAATGTGGAGTAATTGAACTTTTTTCTTTCTACGTTATGTTAATAGCATTAATGCTAGTTAACATTAAAAAATGAACATTAACATTCAGATTGGTTTGGATCTTTGTTGAGAAGCTGGTGTTTTGAAATGCTTCAATTGTATTTTTTCTGATTTCATATATTTGTGTGGCAGTTTTTTGTTGCACATCCGTTGCACTTGTGGCAGTTTTGTTGCACATTACAATCAATCTGTTTACTCTGTAAAGAAAACTCAATTTACTAATGGTTCTAGATTCCCATATCTTTAGCTCACACATTGTCATGCTCTGTCAAAACATTCCATTGTGACATCAAAGGAATTACTTTAATGCCATAATGGATCTCAGGGTTGTTTTTTTATTGGTTTTATATTTATTTTTTGTTTCTGTTGATTAGATATAATTTATGAGAACTGTTATTTTTTGCATATGTATTTTATTTCCCCTAAAGAATGTTTCTATGTTTTCATTTTTTTTTTTGAATAGTTTTAAACAATTTAAAAGTATTAAAACAATATCATTTTAGATATAATTGAGAAGATAAAAAAAAACTCATCTTTCATGTCACTCCCAAAAATACTTGATGTGGATTCTTCATACAGTTATATCAATCTGATGAAAGAGTGCTGGAAAAAGGTTCCATCACAGAGACCAACAACTAAGGCTATTCTTAAAACTATTGTTAAAATGGAAAAAAAGAGTGGCATGTAATTAGTTTTTATGATGATGATGATGATGATGATGATAATGATGATGATGATGATGATGATGATGATGATGATGATGATGATGATGATGATGATGATGATGATGATGATGATGATGATGATGATGATGATGATGATGATGATGATGATGATGATGATGATGACGATGATCATGATGATCATTAAAGAGTTTAACGATAATGATGATAATAATTACAATGATGATAATCATGATGATGATCATTATGATGATCATGATGATCATGATCATGATCGTGTTTACACTGTATTTAGAAATGGAAGTATAGTGGACCACATGTTGACTAAAATGGAAAAATACACTGACAACTTGGAAACCATAGTTGCTGAAAGAACACATGAGTTAGAGCAAGAAAAAATTAAAACAGAAAATCTTCTTTACAAAATGCTTCCAAGGTATTATATTTTTGTAAATGCACTAATTAATGACATGGTATTACACTTCTTTTGAAATTATAAAATGTTATCAATATCTAGTTATAAATGGCTTTAACTTCACATTTATTTTTGATTATTGTATATTTTTGATTATATGTGTTTATATTTTAAGTTTGTTAACAAAAAAAAAAAAAATGTAAAAACTTTTAAACAAAAAGTAGTTTTTTTTAATATAATTAATTGCCTTTATAGAACAGTTGCAAACAAATTAAAGGAAGGTCATCCGGTTGTTGCTGAAAGTTTCAGTTCTGTTACAATCTTTTTTTCTGACATTGTTGGCTTTACAAGCTTATGCTCAGAAAGCAGTCCTTTTGAAGTTGTTGAGATGTTAAATGATCTATATGTTTGTTTTGACAACTGTATTGATATGTATGATGTGTACAAGGTTAAGTAACGATTTTGAATTTTATGCTGACTGACAAGTTTACTACAATTTTTTGTAATTATATTTTATCAAATTTTAAAAATATATAAATTATTATTTTAACAATATGATTCTCTAATTGTCATGGTCTAATGACTAAGTTATAGTGCTCAGATTAAATGAATTTATTGGAATTCATTATTATATTTTATTTAGGTTGAAACAATTGGTGATGCGTACATGGTTGTGAGTGGTATACCTAACCACAATGGAGACAAACATGTTGAAGAAATTGCTACAATGTCTTTAGATCTGTTGCGCTGTGTGAAAAATTTTAAAATTCGTCATCGTCCTGACACTCAGATGCAGTTAAGAGTTGGTATGCATACAGGTGTGCTTTTCGTTCTTTCTTATTTTATCATTTTATTACTCTTTACTCTGTTATCGTTGCTTTGAATATTTTTAAATTTTTTTAAACAGGAAAAAAAAAAAAAATTTTTTTGTTAATTAGAAAAGTTCTTTTTAAATGTAAATATTTAATATATAATATATATTAAATATTGATATATGCGGTAGTGGTGAAGTGGTAGAGCACTCTCTTCATAAGAGAGAGGTTCCGAGTTCAATACCCACCACGTCCCTGGTAGTACCGCACTCAACTTGTTTCTCCATGCTGCAGCTTTGTTTGCAAAGTTTGTGTTTCGGAGTTATAGAGTTGAGAGAGGGTTATAACCACAATTAAGTAGCCTCCTCATCTGTAGTGGCCTTCTTGGTCTTGGGGAGGTGAATTAACAAAAAAATATATATAATTAGTGTATTTATTTATTTAATAATAACTGTGTAGAAAAAGTACATTGCCTAAGCTAAGTTAGGTTTTAATAGTCCTCAGATGCAGTTAAGAATCGGCATGCATACTGGTATGTTTTTTTGTTTTTTAATTTTTGTTTAATTCATAGCACAATAAAGTTGTTTTGTTTATTCATTATTACTAGTGCGTTTTTTGTTTTTTAAATTAAATTTTGTATCTCTTTGAATAACTAAAAAGTTGAACTTGAACTTGAAGTTGAACTTGATACTTCTGCTTTAAATACAAATTAAGAAATTTAAAAAATAAAAATACAAAAATATGTATAAATTTGCAGATTAAATTAACTGATAAAAGTTTTTCACATTTTTCATATGATTTAGTATTTTGCTATTTTCATTTTCTAAGGCATAAACTATGAACACAGAAATTAGCACAAAGCATGTAATTATGAAGATTCATTAACCGACTGGGTTCTTAATGAAATGAAGAACATGTCAAATAGAGCCCATGCATTATTATTAATATATATTGATTTTTATTATAACAATTTACAATACTTTTTATATCATTTTTATTATTATTTTTTGATTGTTTTTTTAACTACTTTTAATTTTTTAAATTAATAAAACTGATAAAAAAAGTTTTTTTTTATAAAATGTGTCTAGAAATATGAAAAAAACATTTAAATGAAAAAAATACTGTTAAGGGTGAAATGACCTTTATTTCATTAAAGAAATAGGGTTAGCTTATTTTGACATATCTGAGCTTGGCATCACATGAATTTGCGCCAAAAAAAACCACAAACATGCAAAAATCAAACCAATATAATTAGAATAAATCAAAACCAAGAAAATATAATTAAAATAAATCAACAAAATATCTTTAGTACAACAAGATTTATATGTGAAATAGAGCAAAAATTAGATATGAATTACTTTTAGTAGTAAAAAAAAACGTCACCTAAATTAATTTTACTTATGTCAAATAACCTAGAAATATTAGTTTGATAAATTGTCCTTATGATAATCTCATTACAAGTAATATTTACTTACATTAGTTAATAAAATAAGTAAATTTGACAAATAACTTGACAAATCCCCCTCTGTAGGGGATGTTTTAAAAAAATGATTTAAGCAAGTTTCATCTTAAATAAAAAAACGTTTTAAAATACTTCAAAAATGTTCTATTAAAATACTATTAATATATTCGTAAATTAAGGAAATTTTTTTGAGTTATTCCATTGAGTTTTCCAATCCTTTTTTCCCTGGACTGGAGGATTAGACACATTACTGATCCGAACCAAGTATAACTAGCAATGTTGAATATTGGATAAAATGGTTCAAAACCACATTGTTAAAAATATCTACACAGACCGCCAAACAATGTGTCCTGATCCGAAACCATGCTTGTGCATAACATTGCATAATTGTTGTAGCCAACACAATAAGTTCTTTAGTTGGCTTTACTGTAGAAATGTGTTAGTGTGCAATACAGTTTACTTTGAACCACTGAGTATAATGAATGTTTTCCAGAAAATATTTAGAGATTTTATTTGAAATTTCTCCTGGTTGAACAGATAAACAGAAATTTTTGGTCCAAACCTAATCTGCCAAAGATTCCATCAGGAATGAAAGGAAAAGCTGCTTTGATTTTTTTGAATGGAAATGCTGTTAAATTAATCTTCTGTTACTTTTTACTAATTTCTCCTTTAATTGATGCAGGGCCAGAAGTTTTTCGATAAACCCACATACATTTTTAAATAAAATAGTTAGAATAATTAGTGGACAAATCAGCAATGACTAATTTATCTATTCAAATGGACAAATTAGTCTTTACTATTAAGTTCTTTATTTATCAACTCCTTCAAAAATGTTTAATACAGTCGCATCACATAAGAATTTAAAGAACCGGCGCTGACAGTTTCAAATATTGAATGGAGAATTTCATTAGCTGTGAAAAATTTTTCATTATTAGATGTTAGATGATCTATATAGTTGTTACTTGGTTTTTTAACTATTGTAATATGTTCTTCTCAGAGGATTATTAAAGAAAAACATATTAAAAGAATGTATTAAAAGAACTGAGGAAAAGATATGAGGAGGCCAATTTTTATTTTAAAAATGGCTGCACTTAATTTTTATTTCTTAATTTAAAAGAAAAACTCTTAACCGTTTTATTTTTTTTGTTTTGTTTATAAACATCTACGCTTCCAACAAGGCTGCAAGCAATCACCATTAAAGTTAGAAGTTATAGGAAGAGAAAAAAAAAAGTTTATAAAGCAAGATACCGATTAACAGACGACTTAAAAGATTGCAAGTTATATGAATCAGGAAAACAAGATGAACAGAGTGAATTCTAATGAATTGATGTTCTAGGAAAAAAACTAGACAAATGAAAATTTTTAGAGCACTATGGAACAGTCACAGTAAAAGGATGAAACTTAATTGAATGGCAAAATTTTTAATGCGTTTTTGCACCTTGACTAAAAGAGTTTAGGCATCATTGGAAGATCCGTCCCAGATATGGCAACCATATTCCATACAATAACAGATTTGAGATTTATAGAGATAAAAAATAGAATCCGGATTAAGAAAGTGGCAAGCACAATAAAGAGATGCTAATTTTGCAATAGATTTGATATATGGTTTCCAAGAAAGATCAGAAGTAAGAGTTAATTCTAGAAGACAAAGGGTAGATGACTCATTGAGTACACCACTGTTCAAAAATATAGGAACATCTAGATTGTTGCAATAACAATAAGCTAAAAAAAAATTGAGTTTTTTATCTGAGTTGAAGTTCACCAGCCACTGAAAGCCCCATGCTGTAGTAGAAGTGAGATCCTTTTCAAGCTCAAACGTCCCCTCATAAAAAAAACAGAGAGTGTTGGCTTTTTATCAAGACAAGAATATATGGTAGTATCATCAGCGAACAATGCCACCTTAGATGTGAGAATTTCAGGAAGATAGTATAAATTTAAAAAAATTTAGGGCCAAGGATAGAACCTTGAGAAACCCCTGAAGTGTCAATAAATGAAGAAGAGTGCTTTCCAACAAGAACAACATCGATACTGTAATTGGTAAAAAAGGATTCAATAATCATATAGATAGCACCTGATACACCATAAAGCGAGAGCTTATGGAGTTGATTAGCATGCTAAACTTTATGAAGGCCTTTAGAAATGTTGAGAGCGATAGTCTTAACCTCTCCACATATATCTAATAAACCATAAAATTTATCAGTTATTACCTTTAACAAATCAGCAGTGGAACAAGAAGATCGAAAACCATATTGATGATCAGGAAATATTAGATCCAAGATGAGAGATTAACTGTTTATTAATTAAAGACTCAAAAAGCTTGCTTACGATAGTTAGAAGACTAGTGGGACAGTAGTTAGACGAGTTGGATGGCTCTCCAGAGTTTTTGAAATTGGGGTAACAGATGCCACTATCCAGCAGACTGGGAAACAAGACTCTCATAAGCACTTGTTAAATAGTTTTGAAAGTATAGATGACAGCTCCTAAGAACACTTCTGGAAAACTATAATAAGTATGTTGTCAAGACCACAAGCCATAGAAGCAGGAAATCACTTAAGATACAGAAGCTGGAGTAATAATGTCAAACAAAGGATTAACCTGTTTGTCAGCTATGTAAGGTAGGATGTGATTAGTGGAATTAAAAGATAAGATTGATGAAAAGTTCTTATCAAACAATTCAGCTTTTTCTTAAGGTGAGGTAACAAATTTGAACCATGCAAGAGAGGAGTATTAACAGAATTGCCCTTTTTATAGACACTGTTAATAATTCTCCAGAAGTCTCTGGACCCTAATTTTTGAAATGAAATAAGAGATTTTGTGACCTGAGAATAGCAGGCTTTGGCGATAGACAAAACCTTTTTACAATTGTTTCTAGCAATAGTAAACAGACATCTAAAGAATTATTTTGTCGACAGATATGGAAGTAATTGTTTCGATTGGAAATTGCAGCAGTACAAATAGAAGTAAACCGTGGAGAAGACTGAGACTTGAATTGGAATCATCGAGGAGGAATAAAAGATTCCATGCCAGCCTGAATCCAAGAAGTTACATAAGAAGCACATTTGTCAACAGGAAGATGAAAGATTTTTACCCAAGGGCAATCACTAAGGAAATCACGGAAAGAGTCCCATTTAGCTTTAAGGTAGTTGTAGAAGGTACAATGATAAAGAAGAATGAGATAACAGTTTTAGAGAGATCAAACTATGATCAGAAGCACCTAAGAATGAATGTGGAGAAACTGAGCACTGACTATGATCAGAAACAAGACAGTAGAGAAAGTAATGATTTGGATTGTCTTGAAAGCAAGTTGGAAAGATGACTATCTGTGTTAGAGATTAGGAAAGGCAAAAGTTGTGGGCCCTACCCACCCAAACCTTAATTTTTAACTCTTTTTAGTTTCTTATTAAAGTTTATTTTTTTAATAATAAAGTGAAGTTTGTTTTTTTATTATTATATTTTATTTAAGATAAATTAAATAATTCAAAGACATTTTTGTAATATTTGATTGAGATTTATAGTCAATGCTAAAATAAAGTTAAATTGTCATGAAAGTAATAAAAGAGTTTTAACCACTTTTAGGGGTTGCTCAAGTGCCCCAATTGTCTAATTTTAGACTTTTTTTACGCTTTTTAAGCTTATTTTCAACACATTTGAGCGAGTTCTAAAACTCAAAATAATTCTTTTTTTTTTTTCCGGAGTTTCTTCTAAGTTATTAGAAAAAAATAAAAATGCATGGTAATTTAATTTGCTTAAAATATTTTGTCTAAACCTAACTAAAAAATTGCATAATTATGCGGATTTTTACCAATTTTTACGCTTCGCATTTACTTTAATACTTTTGCGTACTTTTTTGCGTACTTGCTTAAGCACAGTATGCAAATTACTTTTTTGCAAAAACGATATTTAATTTTCATTTAAAAACGCGGGAAATAATTATTGATAACTTTCATGATATACTTACTTCATATGCTTATTAGAACTATTTACTACAGTTTTATTCATGTCAGGAAAAAGTAAGAAAAAAGTAAATTTTTTGGTTGGGGAATCCAGATCATCCTTACCAAAAGATATACTTCTTGCATTTAAAGGAGAAGCATCCAAAACAAAAAGAAAGTAGAATTATCCACTTTCTGTTGACAAAACACTTTGAAATCAGATGCCATAATGAAAACTCTTTATGCTGCACTCTTTTAAAGTTAATTGCACCTTGTTTGAAGGGTGGATTTCAGATTTTGCAATTACAAACAATTAGGTAGGTACCAGACTGTATATGTTTTTCTTTTATTTGTATATTATTATTTATTAGAGGAAAACAATTAATATAAAAAGTGTCTGCTATTAAATAAATTAATTAACAGAAATAGATGTGTTGTAAAATATTCAGAATCTACAAATCACATTTTTTAGTAGAAAGATAGGGAAGCTGATCCAAACCTGGAAACTGTTGAAAAAAAAACAAATCAAGACAAACTTTATCAGAAATTGAAAAAAGGAGGAAATTTTTAACTCAGATGAAAAGGATCTTTTGGATTGCACCTGAGCTGGATACTCTGATTGCAATCATTAAAGCTGATAAGAAAAGAAGTTGTCGAGACAAGACTGAAGATATTGCTTTTTTATTAGACCAATTAGGAGATAGAAAAACAAGAATAGGTGGATTAGACACAAGGTACATTTCCATTGTTAACAGAAGTTTATCCAAGTTTGAATGAAACCATGTCAGAGAGTGAATTCAGCTCAAATGGGTCTGATAAAAATGAAGATAATGATGATTTCCCATATCCAGATCCAGAGTTAAAGAAGAAAGTCAAAAAAGCAGATACTGTTCTACTTCCAAAAAATATTCTCAAGAGAACTGCTGATACTGCTGTTGGGAAAGGAATAAGTCATAGGCAGCATACTGCCATGGTTAATAGTATAATTGCTAAACCAGGTGGAAATATAGATGAATTTAAATCTTTGAACTCTACAGCATTAAGAGCAGCAGATAAAGTCATTTATGCTGAATCAAAGAAGATCATGGACCATTTGAGAAATTTCAGAAATAATAACAAGAACATTTTAGTTCAACTCCATTTTGATGGAAAAGTATGTTATGAATATACTGATGGGAAAAAATTGGAAAAAGATCGATTAGCAATATTAATAAACGGTAACATGGAAACGCACTTGTTGGGAATTCCAGCAATTTCTTCCGGAACTGGCGAAAATCAAAAAAATGCGATCAGAGATATCTTGAATTGCTTTGAACTTACAAACAGTATACAAGCTGTTACATTTTATACAACCAGAATCAACACTGGAAACAAAAATGGAGCTGTATCTTTACTGGTAAATGAAGTTTTTCAGTGGCCAGTTTTATCTATTGCATACCGACATCATGTAAACGAGCTACGCATAACATTTTTCTGGAAAAATTATCCAAGTAGTGTTACTTGTGGACCAGATAATATGCTGTTTAAAATATTAAAATCAGCATGGAATGATCTTGATGTAGAGAACCAGGTAGGGTTTTACAAAATTGGTTAACATTTTTGTAAAATATTATTGTACCTTAGTATTTTTTCAATTTTGAGCTCTTTGATTTATTTTTGACATTTTAAATAAAAAGGTGTTGAGAAGATTGAATATCCCAGATGAAACATAGCTTGGTCATCAAAAGCATGAAAGTATAACGTTCTGCAGAAATATTATCACCCATGGGTCTCTGAAAAAGGTAGCCCAATGACTAGATATTTTAATACGTAGTTATGTATACAATATGTACTATGAAGTAGTAATATATCCTAGATTTTTCTTGTTTAATTCTATTATTCTTTATAAGACAAAAATATACATACCTATGTTTATTGCATTATACCAATATACTTCTGATTTAATTTAATTTTTAGGATGGGGCTACAAGGAAGGACTACATTGAGCTGACAGAGCTTACACTATGGTGCTTTCTGAGGAAAAGTACAAGTTTTGTACACCCGGAGCAATCTATCACGTTTTATGGCAAAAGGTAGAGAGTTGTAGGTTTATGATAGGAAAAAGTCCAAAGTTAAAAAATTTTAGTTTCATAGCAAAAAAAAATGAATTTGTTATACTTGATCAAATATTTAGCTTTTCAAAAAAATAAAAATGTATATTTTTATAGGTATCTACTACCTAAAGCTCCAGCTTATGATAGATGCAATACACACTCTGACAAATCGACTGAAAAATGAAATTACTAAGGTGGCAACTTTTGTGGCTGTTTTCTATACTACCTGGTTTCTCAAAGCTTATTGTGGCTGCTCGTCAGGTAGGTACCAAGTTAACAAGTATGATATATATATATATATATATATATATATATATATATATATATATATATATATATATATATATATATATATATATATATATAAGGATTCTATTGTGAATAAAAAGTTTTGATTAAAAGTTTCTAAAATATAATTTTTTTTAAGGAAAGCTAGTTACTTAACAATTTTTTGTTTATCCAGGATATGAGAGCTCTTTAACAAATGAATAGGTTTAAGGAGTACAATCTAATTGGGGCAGAATCAGTCATTGAATCAATCAAACGGCACACATGGTTTCTGGACCCTTACCTTATTGTTCTAGCCTTAGCTGATGAAAACTGTGAAGAAAGAGGTGAAACTGTACAGCTTTGAATTTCGTAGCTTAGATAAATATTCGTTAGCCCGAATAAAAGCTAACATAGAGGTCCTCAATTCTTTAGACTTCATTGGACCGAAGCCACCAAGCTTAGTTGAATTGGTCACAGAAACATCGTGGCTTATATTCCTTATGATAGGGCAGAGTAAAAGTGACTGTCAATGGATGAAAACCCCGTCAGAATATTGGACTTGTAACGATTTCTTCCTAAAATTTCAAGATGCCGTTTTTAATTTTGCAGTTGGCTATGATTGCTCTGAAGGAACTGTTAAACTCATAAAGGACAACATTGATATTGCCAGAAAGGAAGAAAAAAGACAAGGTTCACTTTTATTCTTGCGCAATCACAAAAGGAAGTATGTAGGAAAAAGCAAAACCTCCAAGAAAAACAAAAAATCAATATAAAAGTATAACATAATATTTGTAAAAAATAACACTATTATTAAGAAATTTTAAAAATCAAATTGCTAGACTTTTTATGCAACATATCTGGTGTTTTTTCCAAATGACTTAACATATAAAAAAAGTTATTACGTTGCATTAAAATCGGAAAAAAATTGCATAAATTTGCGATTTTATAGATAGATTTTCATGAAATATTTCAGATAAATAAAAATACCATGCATTTTTATTTGTTTCTTCTAACTTAGAAAAAACTCTGGAAAGAAACAAAATTTAATTATTTTGAGTTTTAGAACTTTCTCAAATATGCCAAAAATAGGCTTAAAAAAGTCTAAATTCAGGCAATTAGGGCACTTGAGCAACCCCTGAAAATGGTCAAAATTCAAAAAAAAAAAATTCTTTTAATAAAATAGGGGTCTGCGCAGCAGATAAGACTCCGTGGTACTTTAAATTTTTTTATGACCCCAAAATGAAGCAGTCTAATATATATACATATATATATATATATATAATAATATTATTATTATCAAAATATTATAAAACATTTAATATTATTTTAATTGCTAGTTTTCCTTTTTGTTTTTTTTTTATAAAATATATTTAAAAAAATGCTATATTTAGAAATTATAAATATTTTAGTGAGCGTAATTGTTTAAATTCTTTTAAAAGATCTCATATAAATTAATATTTTTATGCAAATTTTATATTTCAAAATAACAAAGGAAGTAGCTGGCTCCGGAGCCAACTTCGGCAGGAAATTATTTAGCTCCAACTCCGGCTCAGCTCCATGTAAAATCACCAGCTCCGGATAGCTTCGGCTCCAGCTTCGGAGCTGCTCCAATGCCCTGTATATATTTAATACATGCATATATAAATATATATAATATATGTAATTAATTATATGCATACATACAAATGATGTAAATATATATATATATATATATGTGTGTGTGTGTGTGTGTGTGTGTGTGTGTGTGTGTGTGTGTGTGTGTGTGTGTGTGTGTGTGTGCAGGGCTAGCGCGAGTAGGTGTCAAAGGGGTGATACCTAACGGTTTTTATATTTCTTAGTGCGTTTTGCAGATGGGCTACTCATATAGTATATATATAACATATTAAACATATATACACATATAAGTATATATATATATATATATATATATATATATATACATATATATATATATATATATATATATATATATATATATATATATATATATATATATATATATATACACAAAATGTGATATAGGTTTAACATTTCGCTTTAGGTTCTTGTGTTGCTGGCGTTGTTGGATTGAAAATGCCTCGATATTGCTTATTTGGAGATACTGTCAATTATGCGTCCCGTATGGAGTCCACTGGACTTGCAATGCGTATACACGTCAGTCCTGAGTCTTATAAATTACTATTTCAGATTGGGAGCTATCATCTCCTTAAAAGGGGTCCTGTAGAAATGAAAGCAAGTTGTTGTTTTTTTTTTAAATCTTATAAAAGCAGCTCGCTGCGAAAATGAAAATTGAGAGATTTTTTTTTTCTATTTTGTAATATATTAATAAAATTGTATGTATATTTTGACAGTTTGATTTTATAATAGGGAAAAGGAATAATTGAGACATATTTTCTCATGGGTAAAGATGGTTTTGACAATGAAATGCCAAACAGTATTCCTAATTCTAATTCATAGATTGTCTTAAATGATATAAAATCTTCAAGACTTAAAAAAGATCACAGACGGTAATTTCTTTGGAAAGTACAAATCGTAAAGGCACTTGAGGTATCCTCAAAACAAAATTTTAGTAAACAAAAAAGAGCCAGTTGCTAACGTTTTTTGTTACGTATTTAATGTGAATCATTAAACGCTTTTAATGTTAATCATTGAGCGTTTTAATAAATTAAAATTGAGTTTGAGAATCAAAGCAATTCTATAATAAAAAAAAGTTAATAAAGTTTTATCAACCTTTAAAAATTCTTGTTTTTTATTTTTGGGGTTGTTTTTTTTTGTCTATATTATGAATTATTTTTGTTTTTTCGAGTTTACACATAAAAGTTTTATAAATATATTAAAATTGTTTATATTTATATTATATACAACGATTCTCGCATGTTTATATATATATATATATATATATATATATATATATATATATATATATATATATATATATATAGAGATATATGCGGTAGTGGTGTAGTGGTCAGAGCGCTCGCGTCATAAGCGAGAGGTTCGGAGTTCGAATCCCACCACGTCCTTGGAAGTACCGCGCTCAACTTAGTTTCTCCGCGCAGCGGCCTTGCTTGGCTAGGTTCGTGTTTCGGAGTTAAAGAGTTGAGAGAGGGTTGCACCACGAATAACAACTAAAAAATAAAAAACACAAAAAAAATGAGTAGCCTCCTCGACTGTAGTGGCCCCCCTCGGGCCTTGGGGAGGTGAATAATCTAAATATATATATATATATATATATATATATATATATATATATATATATATATATATATTTGACCACTTAATATCAAAAACAGATTTTGTACTGCATCGCGTTCGCATTTATTACAAAAAAAATTAATTTATAAAGCAACATACATAAACATACAAAGATAAAGATTTTCAAGTATAAATAATTATTTTAGTACTTCGTAAAGAAACCGCGAACTTTCATAACAGCCCTTATTCTTTGAAGCATTTAGTCTTGCGGTATTTGAGCGTTGTTTTTATGGAACAATGCTATCGTTTTTTCGTGTTTTTTTTTATGTGTCTGAGGTGAAGTTTTATTTGAAAACTTTTGTTTCCAACATTACCCGTTAGTTTATGGTTTAAACCAGGTAATTGCCTAGTCGACCTGCAAGAATATTAGTTTCATTTCCTCGAAGCCATAATTTAATTTTTTTATTAATAATAGGTTCGTTTTAGGTTCCCCAAGAAGACTAATGGTCCAGCTGCAGAGCGCCGAGTAAGAGCATTGCATTATCGGTAAGGAAGGAGGCGTGAACTTCTTAGTTCACGCTTCCTTATTACCGATAACGCAAAATATGCCCAGAGCTCGCTTCGAACCCTGGGTCTCTTGCTTCGGAAACATGTGCTCTAACCACTGTGCCACGGTCTCAATTTTCCTGATATCAAGTTGCCCCGTCATGCTTAAAAATATTACGGTTTTGTTATAATTCAAAGTTATATTCTTTCGTTCAAAAATTTTTTAAACTCATTGTTTTTTTATATATAAAACACATTTAGGGGGTGGGAGCAGACACTTTCAAAAAAAAGTTGTTTTTATGGCTATCCTAACATACACATGTGTATATACGTGTACATATACATGTATATACGTGTACATATACATGTATATACGTGTACATATACATGTAACATATACATGTGTATATACCCTAACATATACATGTGTATATACGTGTATATACATGTGTATATACTCTAACATATACATGTTTATATACGTGTGTGTGTGTTCATTCGTTTAATGATCTATTTAAGTCTGCTTCTATCAAACTACCCTACCTCTTAAGGATTATCTTATTAAAGCTGTTAAACCACTACCGTACAAGCACATACATTTGTATCTTAAATGTCAGCAACAAGGATATTTATTCAAATAATTTTATTGGCATCCTCGCCTTGTCGTTTCTTACTCAATTTGTCACTAAGCCCACTTTTCAACGTAATGAAATCGCAGTGAACGTCATTTTTGATCTAGTTATAGCCGAAAATGAAAATCTAGTTCTTGACATTATTCATCATGCACCTCTAGCATCTCTAAAAAAATCTCACCACGTTCTTTAATGAGATTACTCTTTAAAGCGCCGCAGTAGTAGATAAACTGATTGAAAAACGCATTTATCACAAAAGTAATTTTGTAAAAATATCTGAATACTTCAACATTATCAACTGGCAGGTGGAATTTAATGGTGGCAATACTAATGACTGTAATAACATTTTCTTGAACCACTTTAAAGCTGCATGCAAAACTTATGTCGCAGTGACTAAATCAAAATAGAAGCGAATGGATAAATAAAGACATCAAGAATAAACTGCGCGTGTGACTAATTTATTGGGCTCAATTGAGATGATGTCAAAAACATTATCTGACAAGGTATCTATGTATGTAGCATTCATAGATTTCAGTAAAGCGTTTGATATGGTTCTACGCAAGCAACTAATTCACAAACTTGAGGCATATAGTTTCGCTGGAAATCTCTTGAATTGGATAAAATTGTTTTTACATCAGCGTTTTTAACAAATCGTTATGGGTGATTGTGTGTCATTTAAGTTGGAGTTTTTGAGTAGCGTTCCTCAATGATCCGCCCAATTAAATTCGTCATTTTCGTATATGAGATATCTGATATCGTTATTCATCTGTGTAAAATGTATGCGGATAACACAAAACCGTGGCCCGTTTTGCAAAACCTGGTCAAAGGACCAGGTTTTGCAACTAATTTTTGCAACAAATACATTTAGTTTTGAAACTAAATGTATTTGTTTTACCAGTTGGTAAAACAAATACATTTAGTTTCAAAACTTATTTAAAAAATAATTATTTAAATCCCATTTTTTACATTGAGTTACCATCAAATCAGATTACCATCAAATAGCGTCAGATTACCATCAAATGCCTGATTATATTTTGTGACATATTTGATTTTCTTTGACTCCAAAAAAAATTTATTAATAAATAGCTCAATATACTCTTTTTGTACAAATACTCTACAATAATATTTTTAATTTTAATATCAAAATTCATAGTTTTTAAACTAACAGCATTTAAAGATCGTGAAAGTATTTATTATAAACCAAAAGCTATGTATTTATGCTGCCTAATCTAAGAACTCAAATTATACTAGCAGTTTTTTTAAAGTTGCTCAGATCAATTGATCTAATAATTATGCAGCGCAACAAACTTTTTTTGAACTCTGCATGGTCATTGTTTTGCTTATACCTTTACCAATATTAATAAAAATCTTGACGCGCAGTCTCGACGGGTTGTTTACTGTAGTTCCCACGTGGATTCTTTGTGACTGATGAAATCCTTGATGTGGTAGAAGACGGAGTGAATTTATCCTAGTATTATCCTAGTCAAAACGTCTTATAGGATATCCTATAAAAAAGATATAGGACATTCCTATAAGAAATTGAAACAGGATTTTCTATAGGATAATGCAACTAGATATGACTTATAGGAGTTTCCATAGGATAGGATTCCTATACAATCCTGTTCCAAAATCTTATAGGAGTTTTATCCTATAAGACACCGAATGAACAATATCCAATAGTTTTATATTTACAGAAATCCTAATCAATTGAATTCTGTACATTTAAAACTACAGGAAATTGTTCATATGGTGTCTTATAGGATAAAAACTCCTAAAAGATTTTGGAATAAGAATGAATAGGATTCATGTATATATTAAACTATGTGCTATTATTATCTTATAGTGTTATATGTAGGAATCCTATTCAATCCTGTTTGAAATCTTATCGGATTGCCATTTGCAGTTGTCAAAGGGTATTTAATAGGAATGTTCTCTAGGATATTTCTACATAAATTCCTACATAAATGTCTTTTAGTTCTTAATTCAATTAAAACCAGTGAATTAAATTCACAAAAAAAAAAAAAGAACAACAGAATATTGATTAAATCAGCAAGTAGTTATTGTTATTAAATATATAATTTGTTATTGTTAATAACATAATGTTCTCTATCAACAATAGTTTTCTAAAAAACATCAACGCTTCGTTATGCATGTTTGCTTTCATCATTGCTCTTTGAAGTAATTGCTTTTCTAAACATAGCATAATTTTCCCTTGAAAATCGCTCAGCTAAGAAGTCTGAAAACAAAAATATTAACAAACTAAAAGTTATATATTATATTTATTATACAAAACAAGAGTGCCAAATAAAATATTATAAAACCAATATCTAATATGTCCTTAGCCTTCTTTGAGTCCAAAGCTGCCTTAGATTTTGCTACTTTTGACTGAATTACATTGAACTCCTGTCAATGAATGACTAGATAAATTTTTACCCCAATAAACCTCAATTGCCAAATCTTCGACAGCTTGCAAACCGCTTCCTTAAGTATATATATATATATATATATATATATATATATATATATATATATATATATATATATATATATATATATATATATATATATATATATATATATATATATCGCTCAGCTAAGAAGTCTGAAAACAAAAATATGAACAAACTAAAAGTTATATATTATATTTATTATATAGTATATAACACAAGCTTATGTTTCATTTTCAGATTCAGAGTCATTTAATAAATCAAGACAAAAATATTTTGTTATTTCAGACATTAAAACTGTTATTAAAAGAATTTTAATTTATATTTCAACTGAGTATTAAAGTCTTATGTACACTTTGCGAAAGCAACATTATTTTAAAATGACGCGAAATTAATTTAACTATTATTAATTTTTAAAGTCAAAGCTTATCGAAGCGTTATTGGCTATTTTAAAAAATTTAAATTTATTTTCGAACTAAACTAAACGCCACCTCGTAACTAAAAATATATCGGTTATTAACGTAATTAATAAAAAGTTTTGTTATTAAACGCAAAATAATTTCAAACAAATTAAAACCTAATTGAATATATGAATATATATATTCAATTAGGTTTTAATTTGTTTATATATATATGAATCCTATAGGACCTAAGGGATACCTATAGGAATTATATTAGTCCTATAGCAATCCTATAGGACATATAAGATTATAATAGGATTCCTATTGCAGTCCCATAGGTCCTATAAGTTTCCTATAAAATCTATAAGATACCTATAGGAATCCTTTAAGAATCCTATAAATTCTATTGGAATCCTATAGGAACTATAGGATTGCTATAAGATCCTATTAGACTTTTTGAATAAGGTACGCTTGCACCAGTTATCATTAAGTAACATATTTTAAGTTTTTCAGCAAAATCCGGCTAAAAGATGAATTCAAAGCCAGTCTTTACAACTTTTCAATGCTTGCGCCATGTGCAAGGGGGCATACTTGAATGAGTTTACAGATCACAAATTGTATTTGCAACATTCATATCACAAGCCAAAATTAGTGTAACTCCATTTAATTTAATCAGTGACCAGATTTGTTCAATATTGGAGTAAGTTATTGGCAAATCTTCTGGTAATGCAACAAGAATTTGTCTCTTTACAAAGACTTTAGTGTCTTTGCCAATTCTTATACAAAGTTTGTGAAAACTTTTGCCTCAATTCCTAGCCAGTCTTTTAAGTGAGAAGTTGTTTTTGAGGGGGTGAGCTAGTATCAACTCTTAATCAGTATCAACAATGCTTACACAAAACTTGATAAAACCTTTACCACCATCAACTCCGAGCTAAACAAAATAGCCACTAGAAGTATTGCAAGATTGAATAACATGGTTCACAAGACTTGATAAATTAATGCAGTGAGCAACGACCCGAACTGTACCAAAATCTGATTTTCCGTAGGTAGAATCTGATTTTTAAGTGAAGAAATAACTCAAGTTACATCTGCTCTTGGAAAAACCATGTAAAAACTTGACTCTATCAGCTTGATATTTAAATTTATATTTACAAAGGTTAGAGTGGTCAATTTTGGAGCGCTTAATGGTAGCTGGGTATTACTTTGAACCAAAACCAAAACATCTATATTTTATGTTAATGATAATAACTTTAGTTTGCAAAAAAATTTCAAACTTTATGTAACAAAAATAATCTTTTGTTTGTGTAAACCTTTCAAACGTTTTTATAGAGAAAACCTTTCAAACGTTTTTATAAAGAAAACCTTTCAAGATATTCGTTTTTATAGAGAAACTTGTCAAAAATATACTTCGTGAAATCTATCTATCTCATTTCTTAATATTCAAGTCTTCCTTTCAATACATATGCAAAAAATATTTAAGTAGAAATATTTATCGGGGGTAAGAGAAAGTGGAGGCCCGCCGGATGTATTAGTAAATTAAACAGTTTCTTCCGAAAATAATTCTTTACTGAAAATGATTCGAAGTGCAATTTTTTAATGCTAAAGTTTGAAGGTTTTCTCTCAACTTTATTTAAGAGCATTGGTAGGGCAAACCTTTTCTTAAAGGATGAAGCATGTGCTGCTACGCACTCTGCCGCTTTGAAGAATTAATTCGGCAAATTAGCAGAAACATGTAGCATGTCTTATCCAATTTAAAGACCGTTATACCAAGGTAGTATAATAGAATTATACTCTATTATACCTCCTTGGTTATACTCATGCCACGCCAATATAATTTGAAATAAAGTTTTTAATATAAATGAGCCTAATATTTTTAATATTCTTTGTTTTGTGTTTAAATCTAAAACCAATTCCTCTCCAATTTTTTCCACAATTTGTTTCATCAAAAAATAAAAATAAATACATTTAACGCAATTACAATTTTATTAAGCAGCCCGTTTTTCAAACAAACTTTATTAAATTTTCCATTGATTTTTGCGGACCATTTTTATGGAACAAAATAGTTTTAAAAATATTTACTAATGATTTTATTCATCAATCAAACTACTTTTACACGAAATCTTAAAGAACTCATTTTTACAACCGATGATTTAATAATATACTTCTAACATTTTTTATTAATTCTCCTTTTTACTCGATTTATATAAGAATTTTTAAAACCTATATATTTACCATTAAAAACGGTTATCTACATATAAAATAGATATAACGGATCTTGTATCTATAACAAAAATTCCGTTTTTTAAATTTTATTTTTTTCGTTTATCTTCAAGTATATATACTCTTAAAGAAAGTTTCATACATATATATATATATATATATATATATATATATATATATATATATATATATATATATATATATATATATATATATATATATATATATATTTATATATATATATATATATATATATATATGTATATATTTATATATATATACAGCGCCGGTTTTAGCACTACCAGCGCCCTGGGCGAGATTTCTACGGCGGCCCTAGCTAAATTTAACCCCATTCAAAAAAAAGGCAAAGGGTAAAATAACCAATTAGTTTCGCCCCTTTATATTCGGCGCCCCGGGCCATCGCCCAACCAGGCCCTACCCTAACGCCGCCACTGTATATATATATATATATATATATATATATATATATATATATATATATATATATATATATATATATATATATATATATATATATATATATATATATATATTTATATATATTTATATATATTCTATTATAATCAATCAAGGACTCAAAGAAGGTAAGGGTGATGCGTTTATCATCACAACCTTTTCATAGAGCCCTTTTAGTCACTTCCTAATAAAACTAATATTGAAAAAAGTTTTTATTTCAATATTAGTTTTATATTGCCCCCTCCCTTTCTAATAAAACTTATATTGAAAAAATATATTTTTTTCCTTTTTTCAGGTATT
This sequence comes from Hydra vulgaris, assembly GCF_038396675.1. NCBI lineage: Eukaryota > Metazoa > Cnidaria > Hydrozoa > Anthoathecata > Hydridae > Hydra > Hydra vulgaris. The sequence goes on along the minus strand of NC_088932.1, from coordinate 40,600,234 downwards.
TCAATTTACTTAATAATAATAAAGAAACATTGTTGATGTCATCTTTTCTTGATCTACCTCCTTCCCTTTAAATAAATCTAAAAAAGAATAGGTGCATAAATGATTAAAATTTCAGGGAATATTGTGATTTTAGCAATGTTTGTAGTATGAGTGGGTTAAAATTTCATAAAATTTTACACTTTGAGTTATGTAGTTTGGCGCGTTATATTTTATTCTTTTTATAATATTATTATAGAATTTTTCTGTTCCTTTTTATCAGAAAAAAAAATTATTTCATAATCAACCTAATTCTACAAATATAAACATATAACACTTCTTTAAAATTTAACATCGAAATTTAAAAATTTGACCGCAAAAACACAGTTTTTATGGTATTTTCAAATATGTTTTGACTGAAATAGCATTAAGTTACTATTATATAAACATTTGCAGTAAGTCAGCGTAATATTTACAGCATGACTCAAGAGAATGTTAATTTATTTGTCCTTTTTTAAAATTGGAGGATTGTGCGTTGCTGTCTCTTAAAAAAGTTAGAAAACTTCATTCAACTCATTAAACAGAGTTTAAAAAAACGAGACGATTTCAAGTGAATACGTATAAGAATGCATATATTTATGACGCGACGGGAAGCTTCAGCGCTAAGATTACAAAAGTGAATTTAACAACTGTTTTATATTGTAAATTAAAAAAATGGTTTGCGGGATGAAGAGGCCGCCCCAAAACGGCAATGAAACAAATTTATGCGTATTTATTGGGATGTGTTTTTATTAATGATTTATTCTTGAATCAGCTCAAACTCTAACAACTTAATAATTCATGAATCCATTTAATCTTTACGTGGTTAAAAAACTGCATCTAACTAATTGGTCTGTAAAGTAAATCGGGCTATTGAAATCGATTGTTTACGTGTAATAGTCGTCTATATTAATCAACTTATAAATGTAATCGCATTTGTAGTTGCATACTGTTTTAAATTAAAATCGTTAGACATTATAAGCATTTACGCAACAGTACCATTATCAGGATAAAAGTTTTGCTGTTCAAATAATCCTATATAGTTTTATTTGTACTTACATTACCTGTACTTTTATTTGTCTTATATTATTTAAGTAAAATGATATCTTTTAACCAAATAAAAATAATTAAATTTCATGGTAGATGATGACAAAATTCTGTGGTAGATACAAAAATGTCAAATGTCGACTTTTAAATTTTATAAACTTATATTATTTTTCTAATGAAAACCTTTTTGCTGTTTATAATATTTAGTTTATAGTTTTTCTAATGGTTTCTTAGTAATATTAAAAAGAAATAAAGTTACATATATAGCAAAGTTATATTAAAATAAACGAGCGTTACCTTAGTTACCTTACGAATATTTCCATAGAAATATCTATTCAATTATATTTGAACAATTTTTCTAATTTAACTATTCATTTCCTTACTAGTTTTGGTTTGCATTTGTTCTGACTGATGAAAAATTTATCTTTTAGCGTGATAAACCAGCATAGAGTATTTAAACCGAGATTTAAATTTGATGCGTATGCTAAACTTGACTTAATAAATTTTTTTATGTGTACCCAGTAATTAATGCATTTTTTCAAAATATTAAAACTAAATTGAATAAGTTTATCACTATGGCAAAGTTTTCAAAGCTGTTTTAGTATTATTAGATTTTTACAAATTTGGATTCGATTCAATGAGGAGGTGAACTGGCAATACATCCGAAATAAAACATAGTTAAAACTATATTTTATGTTTATTATTTTATACTTACTAGCACATAGAACATAACAATAAAGCACAATCAATAGAGCATACAGAGCTACTTTTTTTGACGTAATGAATTTGTTTCCGTTATTATTTTAATTTGCTTTGAATTAGAGCGAAAGTATGATTTTTCTCTTTTTCATCGGCTTTTTTTTCTCAAATTTCTCAGTAAACTGCGTTTTGCCAGAAATTCGTATCGGTATCCTTATTTCTTGGACATCAAAAGATGTTTCAGCTCAGAGAGTTGCAGGAGCGATTTCTCGGGTTATTGATGATATCAACAATAGTGATGAAATTTTGAATGGAACAAAAATTACGTATATACAAGCAGATCCCTCTTGCAATGATCGTGATGGCCTAGGCGCAAGTGTGACTCTTTTTAATAAAAATGTAAATGTATTTATAGGACCACCCTGTAGCGAATCGTGCTTGTCAAGTGGTCTCTTATCTAGCTATGAAAAAATACCTATGATATCGTATGGATGCTCCTCGAATCTTCTTTCCAACAAAACTGACTATCCTTATTTTGCAAGGACAAAACCGTTTGCAAGAACAAGTATCACATACACGCCAAAAACATTTTTACAACTTTTGTTGTTTTTCAAATGGAAAACTGTTTGTTTAATTGAAGGCACCTCAAGTATTTACAGCCCTATGTCGCAAAAAATCTATAACGAGTTAAAAGTTAACGGCAACATAACTGTGGTGTATGATAGCTACTATCCAGATTATGTTGATTACGAAGGCAAAAAAAATATTTTGGTATCTTTGCAAAGTAAATGTCGTAGTAAGAATTTTTTTTTGTAATTGTGTTTTTAATTAAATTCATGTTACGGTAGCGTCGATGCACATTTCCGCAGCATCTGACGCATTTCCGTAGTTTTGTGAAATTAAAAAAGGTAATATTATCGGAAGTTAATTATGTGTATAAACAAGTCTTGTAAGTTTAAGATCAAACTTATAATCAAATTTGGTAAAAATATTTGAAAAAAAAAACTTTAAAAAAAAAAGATATAGTAAAAAAAAGTTATAATTCAAGTTTAGTAAAGGAAACTTCTCATAAATCTATACTTTAGAAAATACTTTAAATATTTTTATGAAAGAATAAACTTTTCTAACTTTGTTATTTTAAAATTAGAATATTTTAACATAATTAGGAGGAAATTATTTATTACAAATTTGTACCACCTCGATCTCAAACATAAGAGCTATAACTTTTGCGTTTTATAAGATAACTATTCTAAACTACATTTATATAAATTGGCAGATTTTAATAATCTAATATTTTTATTTTATTTTTATTTTTGTTTATTTTATTTATCGCTTTTATATTCTGCCTATTCTGAAATGAGAGAGGATTATAAACTCTTTAATTTATTTATTTGTTGTTTATAATATACTCCAAAATGATTTTTAAATCATAAATTCATTATTAGATTATTATTATCCGTATTATTTTTTAAACACACTTACATACATTTAAATATACACATATACATATGCATCGACATATTGCCTTAGTTTCACAAAAAATATCATAATTATTATATATTTTGTATAACTATAAAAAGTAAATATAGATATTGCGATAGTATGAAAGAACCATAGAAAATAAATAAAGTTATTGCGTCAATATATAAAACATTCAAAAGGTACGATTAAAAGTATGACAGTAATTGTATCAAAATCAAATATGAGTTGTTTTGTTGCGCGTTTGAAATATTAAATAGTAGTTATAAATATTGTATTATTTGCTTGAATTAAGCTCCAAAGTGGTTGCCCTCGATAAGTTATTAAAAAGTCAGCTTGTATTGAGAAAGCGTTTGGTATAACAAAGTTGTTCATTGATTACTGTTTGGTATTTTTGGTTCCATTGGCATCGAGAACTATATTTTTTTTAGTAGAATTCTAACCTTAATGCATTTGTTAACATTAAGTGTGAAGTGACCTGGTTTTTGTATTGAAGCATTTATTCAGATTCTCAAAATTTTAATTAACCGTATTAAAAAGTAGGTTGATGTTTGTTTGACTAAAGAATACCTGAGTATCATCAACAAAAAAAACAATTATATAGAATTATTATAGTGGAAGATGAGTAGATTCCGTTAATATAATAAGAAATAAAAATAGCCCAAGAATTGACCTTGTGAGAACCGAAGTAATACTTTTAAATCGTGTAACAGTATTATATTAGAATATGTAATTCTTAATCCATGAGTATCTAGTCTATAAAAATAATCTTGTGGTTCACTGTGAAAATTGTTTTTGAAAGATCAAGAAATACCCCTAGAGTGCATTTGTTTTTACCCAACCCATTCAGAAAATTATTGATAAGTTTGAATGAAACATGTTCTTTTGAATAGGATTATTAAAAGCTATATGGTTATGATTTAAAATGTGGTAGTTATCTAAATAGTTGTAAAGTCTATTGTGCATTATCTGCTTTAACCTTTTTGAAAAACATGGTAAAACAGAATAATAATAGTAATTTTAGTCTGTAGATAATGAAATAATGGTTTTAACTTTCGAAATCAAAATATTTTTATATGAAATTTCAAGTTTGCCAATGAATAGAAATTTAGCTTAAAATAGTAATCGGATAAAACTCTATAATACATTATCCTTATATTTGGCGTTATGGAAAATAAAAGTTTTCGGTTTTTTGTCTTCGTAGGCTCTTATCACTACAACTTGTACAAGTTTGAAGTTTGCTCCTTGAAGTCCGAAAGCTAGCTTAAACACAAAAAAAGCTTAAACAATCTTTACAAAATTATTACGCTTTTATTTTTGTTTATTTACGAGAAAATAAAGTAATTTTCATTTAAATTCCGGACTTGAAATAAAAACCTAAAACTAGGACGAACTTTTATAAATATTTTACCGTTCCTAATCATATTAAACTAATGCGGTGCCGTCAAATGTCAAAAAAAATCTAAGAAAATTTAACATTTTGTGATAAAAAGTGCGGCCGTGGCGCAGTGGTTTGAGCGCTTGCTTTATAAGCAGGAGATCCAGGTTCAAAACGAACTCTGGACAAATTTTCGCGTCACGGTAAGGAAGGAGGTGTGAACTTCCTGGTTAAATGCACTTCCGCGGTGCTCTGTGACAAGACCGTTAGGACTTCTTGGGGCGCCTAAATTAAAAATTGAAAAAAAATAAAATAAAAAAAAAAATAAAAAGTGAGTTTAAAAATTTCTAAGGATAATTGGAGTACTAGGGGCAAGATGGCTATTGGGACAAACGACTTTCCGATAACATCTAAATAAAAAATAAATGGAAACAAAACTCTCTATATATCTTTTATTTAAAAATACAATTGACTCTTGATATTTCGAACACTCATTGGACCGGGAGAAAAGAATTTATTTTAATATAAAAAAATACCGAAAACTTGAGGATCTAATGAAGGTGGAAAATATAGATTTGAAGCGTTGCAAAAATTGTAGCTTTTGTTGTTAGTAATTTTTTCAAACAGAAAATAAGGTGATTTTAGTAAAGGTCTTTTACTTTTTTTAAACCCTTTTCTCAATATTTGAACTCTCGAGTATTGATAAAAAGAAAATTCGAGTGTTCGAAATATGAAAAATATCTTGAACTTTTTTTAAAAAAAGTGGAAATTCAAAAAAAAGTAAAACCACCCGGCTTTTACAAAAAACACCTTATTTTCTGTTTGAATAAAATTACTTACAACAAAAGCTACAATTTTTGGGAAAATTCGGTAACTTGGCATTGCTTCAAATTTATATTTTAGTGCTAGGCATCGTACTTTATTTCCGTATTTTTTTCACAATTTACTTTGCATTTGTTAGTTATTTTTATTTATTTTTTTTACAATATAAATAAGAGCAACTATAATTATTACGGTTTATAAAGTAAACAAATAAAGTAAACAAATAAAGTAAGCAAACTTGTTTCTCCGCGCAGCGGCCTTGTTCGTCAAGGTTCGTGTTTCGGAGTTATAGAGTTGAGAGAGGGTGATAACCACAAGTAGCTTCCTCATCAGCATATAATAAGATAATAAATTTACCGAAAACTACAGCCGAGAATATAGATTAAATATAATACAACCGAGAGTCATTTTCAATACATTTGTCATTGGCGCAACTAAACCATAATTTATTTAGAGCTTTTTTTTAATTTTTGGTAAATACAATTGCTAAATGTGCACATAAAGTACGTGAAAAACTTTATCACTTTTGAATCTTTAATGAAAAAACCCAAATTTTGTTATTGTAAAAGAGTCAACAATTTTATTTTTATTTTTCAAGTTACATGGTAACTAGAAAGACTTTGTCACAACGTGTCAAGTTACATGGTAACTTGAAAGTACGTGTTTTCAAGTTACATGGTAACTTGAAAGACTTTGTCACAACGTGTCAAATGTCTCAAGGCTCAACGGATATTCTATAATTAACGTTAGGCAAAAACGAGCTCAAGTCTTTGTGCGTAAACATGTTTTATAGTAAATATTGGTTTTATTTTAACGCAAACTCTATATTGGAGGTTGCTTATAAAAGAAATATTTTAATTTCGTTAAAAAAAGAATTAAAACATCTTTCTTTTAATTTTTTATTATTATTAACTTCTTTTAGTTTTCTTATTTTTCTTTTTCTTCTTACTATTTTTATAAAAACTTTATTGCTTTTATCATTATTTATTATTTTCATTACTGGTATTTTTATTATTACTATTATTATTAATATTATTACAAATATTATTATTATTTTTGCTGTTGTTTTTGCTCTATTAATAAATAAAGTTATTATTGTTATTGTTATTTTTTAAATTAATATTATTACTATTATTATTTTTATTTTTATTATTGTTATCATTATTATTATTAATATGTTATTGTAATTATATGATTGTAAGTTTTTAGGAAAATAGAATGTATTTACATCAATTGACCATGCTTTGACTGACCCTTAGGGATTGACACAACAAAATATACATTCATTAGTTCAACCTAAGGATTGAAACATTAATAGTCATGAGTATTAGTATTTCATAGGGGTGCGTCGTTTTATACGTCCGCCTATTTTTTCCATTTCTGTAAATTAACAACAGCTAAAATCCCCATCACCAAAATAATTTTGAGATTTTTACGAGTGAAAATTCTGGTACAAATAGATTCTGATACCTTTTAAATGCTCTGAAAAGTATTAAAATAAAATGAATTTCCTTTGTTAATAATAACACAAGAATTGTATTGATAAACTTGCTTACAAAAACGCGCTTGCCTCTCTTTCAAAATTAGCGAATCAGATTGCCGCTTAACTGAAAGATTAAACTTCAGAAAAATTTGTTCCTTTTACTTAAAAATTGTACCTAGCTATTTTATGGGTTAAGAAATCCATAAAACGGCTACTTTATGGGTTGAGATGCTCAAGAAACCCACATGGCCTTGATATCAAAAAATTGTCACATCATTCTTTATTCAATTTTTTTGTTTTTTTTGTTTTTAGTGATTACCTAAATAGATAAAAATTATTTGTCTAGTTTCAAAATTCTAATGAGTAACTAAACCTGCATATTTTGTAACTTTTATAAACTCATAGTTTCCAATTTTGTTAAAAACAGATTTTACAAAAAATATTTATTGAAAATATTAAAAATAGTTTCCTTAGATTAGGTACTTCTACATTTCTTTTAAAAATGTAAAATAAAAATAAAATAAATTCCATAAGTTAGAGCTAAACATTAACAGTTAAAAAATAACAAACTTTTCGTTATATTATTATTAGTCGAAAACTTATGCAACTTTTAAACCACATAATTTAAGATTATTTTTTTGTATGACTTTTGAGGTCTTTAGCGATTTAACGTTTTCAAGAATCGCAACGTTTCCGTACTTTTACAAAAGTACCAATAACAAGATTGTTACTATTCAAAACTAAGAATATAATACGAATAAAAACTATAGTAAATGGAATTTTAATAATTTTAATAAAACATCCCACTTTTGACATAATAAGTCTGTGACAGTACTTTTTTAAAAATATTTTACTTAATGGTAATTCAAAAAGGGTCTCCAAAAACAATAAAGTAATTGTAAGAACTAAATTTCCGTCTTGAAAATTGACGAGTTAAGTCTTGAAAATTGACGAGTGCTAAATAACATATCTTTTTTAAAGTTAAATATTTGGTAAGAGACATATTTTTTGTGTGACCAACGCTTACTATTCAAAAATATGCAAACTATTAGGCTAATATAATGTTTCGATTGATTTTGTTATTATTATTATTATTGTTCAGTGATCAAATACAAATACAATAATCTATTTATAATTTGATAAAGAGGTGCTACACCAGGCCCCCCTATGCTGACAAACATGGAGATACAGAAGCTACAGACAAAGCAGCAATTGTATCTATATAGTTATAAAAGTTATAAAATGACCTTAATTTTTGAATCAAATTATCTCTAAAAATAAAAATGTCAAAAAAATATTTTTGATACTGGTGTTAAGCTGTGGATCTACTTTTTGCAATAAAAAGTTATTGCATTTTAAGTCATCGGTTAAACGAAGGAAGAAAATATACAATGACGTATAAATATAACTTGATGCGTGACTTAAGTTAAAAAGTGAAGCCAGCCTCCGCCATCTTGCGGTACGGCAAAAATCTTAAATTCATGAAACGTTACATATATTATATGACTCTTTTTAACTGTACTTAAGTTTTCAAAAAGGTTTTAACTGTTAAATTTTTAAAAGCAACTACTTTTGTTTTTGAAAAATTGCAGAGTTATGGTTATTTCGTGCTGTGCATCTGGATGCACAAATCGCCAAAAACAAAAACAATTGCGTGTCGTTTCACAGGTATGATGAAACACTTATAATATAATTATAAGTGTTTCATTATATATTACAATTGCGTGTTATATAACGACATATATAACGACACGTGTTATATAACGACATATATAACGACACGCAATTGTTTTTGTATTAGTATTAGTATAATACTAATACTAATAATACTAACAATACTCTTATAATTCAAGTGTGGTAGGTATTATTATCAATTGTGTAAGTTATTACAAGGCGTATTAATAATTGTATATTTTATTAAATGTATATTATTTTATTGTACTTTGTGAATTGTACATTACTATTAGGAAGTCATTATTTGTACTTGCGTACAAGTAATGTTTACATTATAAAAATCTAATAAAAATTTTTGTACAAATAATGTAAACATTATTTGTACAAAAGTTTTACGCAAAAAAACTTTTAAATACTTTAATTTTCTCGTCAATGTTATATTCGCCTACATCTGTGAATGTGAAAAACGCCATTTTTAGAGGTGCGGCCGACAGGGTTAAAGGTTCAAAACTTCATTTGGGAAATTTTCTTTTTAAATTTAATGTTTAAGTAATTTTGTTTAGTTTTAATTTCTAAGTAGTTTTATGTTTTTTAAATATAATTGTTGTTTATTTATAGTTAAGTTTATTATTTATTTTTATTTTTTAAAGTTTCATAGAATAAGTGCATCAATCCGTCAAGGCCGGCGCGATTGGGGTTGTGTGAGTGGATGTTAGACCTCCCCATCAATGATTTTTTTGTTCATTTAGTCGGCAAATTTTACCCTTTTTGACAAATCAGTCGGCAAAAGTAGACCCTTCAGAAAAGTTAGTTGGTAATTTTAGTCAGTCAGTCGGCAATTGTCGATAAGGCAGTCGGCAAATTTTAAAAAACGAGGACCTTATATTTTTTTGTCGGCAAAAGTTGTAATGACCCCCCCCCCCTACGTGACACCTCGCACCGACCCTGCAATCCGTACATTAATCGACTGATTTAGATGATGTCGCATTTTTATGAGGACTTACATGTTGATCATTTTTATGAGGACTTACATGTTGATCATTTTTATGAAGACTTACATGTTGATCATTTTTATAAGGACTTACATGTCCAATTGATAAAAAAAAATTGCTGCTAGATTTTTACCCATTAGACTCAAAACGTCAAAAATAATACCTCGAACTTATTCAAGGAATAAAAGCAGGTCTCCAACTTGGTTAAAAAGCGCCTTTTTGTTAAAAGGCTTTAAAAATTTACAGATTTTGATTCATGCCTACTTTTAATTGAATATTTTTAAATCTACCTTTTATTACCATACTAATAGGGTAAGGTTGCCGATATTGTACCCTCTAAGAATGAAGTTAAAAATAGAGAAAAATACAAAGTAGAAACCGGGAGACATTATTGTATTTTATAATTTGGGGATAAAATGTTCTAAAAAAGTTGAAATATTCAAATATTTAAACGTTGGTGTTTGATAGGGAAATAAATTTTTAAAAACATGCTATCAGTACAATTAAGAAAACAAGATCCTAAATCGTACCATTATAGTCCAATCTTGATTTTACAAATTCTATATTAATTTACGGTTAATTTTATTATTTACAGAATGGTTTTTGTAAAGATCTTTTTCTATGCAAAGAAATGCAAAAAAGTTTTGAATTTAATAAACTGTGAAACTGTGAAACTGTAATCTTTCCTGGAATAGTCTGAAAACAAGATTTAACTTTTATATTAAATGTGTAACTTAGTAATGTGGTAGGTAGAATTATTGTAGAAAATAATGGATATTACTACACATTATATTAACAATATAAAACACAAAATTTTTATTTTTGACAAAAGTTACAAATATTTAAAGTTCAAAATGGCAACCATGGTACAATTTAAGGCCTTGAATAAGGTACAAATTACGCGACTAGACTAATTCGAGTTTATAACGAAATTAGACACCAATTGCTACCGTATTTTAATTTCTTGGAAGTTATTTTGAATTCACATAAATTGTGCTTACACACAAATATGATAAAAAAGGCATATATTTAACATGTTTAAAGTAATACTCTAACCATTGGACCCCAAAAATTAGAAAACTTTGGCATCATATCAACTCGAGGTAACTGTTTCCAGAATCTAGCAGAATCCAAATCTTTTTGAACTTTTTAAAAAACATTTTCCTTTTTTTTTGCGCATCTTCTGAAAGTTGACCAATAGGCGGTACTGTAAAATATTTTATGATATTTTCTCCGTGAAGTAAAATTTTATGTACTTAAGACGGCATATAGTTCAAGGTATAATTACTCACATAAATGTGGGCAGTTTCTGTAGCATATGTACCAAAACTTTCAGCATTTATCATAACACCTAAGGAGAGCTTAGAATTATGTAAAGTCGCTTAATCAAATTTTTATTTGCTCCACTGATTTTAGAAGAGCAGCTTACATTGTTAAAAAATTTCCCAGCAGTATTACCATCATTGGTATAACCACTTACTTGTTTCGGTTTGTCGACGGTTAACCCAAGATGCTCAAAAACGTTTCTGTACCAAGGTGTTCTTTTTTTTCTTTTGTCATTTTTTTTCTTTACTTTTAGCTGACTATGTTTGGAAAGACATGTTGAAGAAAATATGTAGTATTTTTCCATACACCGAATCCAGGCATGTAGTGTGGACAGTCCGTATTAATACGAACTTTCATTTTCGAGCCTAGCAGACACTTTAGTCAAATCGTTTATTTGTCGTATAGCTCCACCTATTGTACATGTAGACGCAGAAGACGTATTCGTTAATACCTGAGCCACTTTTCCATCTATCATTGTTAAAAAAATTTCATGTTTCACTAGTATTCCATTACAACATTTGTTAAATATAGATGGCCGTAAAGAGTATATTTGGATTTTAATTTCATCTACAACAACCAATAATAATACCAATAGTAGAATGTATGTCCATCAAAATTAATGCTCAATAAAAAGTAGACAAAATAACTTACGCAAAACTATAATTATAAACAGATATAGTCTAAAATCACGATAAAAAGCGGTTTTCTGTTTTCTGACTTTTAACACTTTTTTATCTATAATTTTAGAAACTGCACGTATCTGCACCTGATTTTTAATAAATCAATTTTACAGACATCTAAGCTACAAATCAATTACAAAAATAAAGCGTGGGGATGCGTGGGTGACTACTAAAAATATTGGTAAACTTTTAGATTTTTTATTTTCTAGCTCATTTTGTAGTTTAATTAATTATTAGTAAACAAAAACATATAACTAAAAATATGAATTTGTTCTGAAATCTCCATAACATGATGCTTTCAAAAATGTTTAACACTTTATACTTATTCATAAAAAGTTTTATAGAAAATAACGTTTAAAGTGATGAAGCAAATGAGAACTGAAGATTTACACAAATATAAAACAGTTGGGCTTCAAAAATTATTTTTTTACATAAAATTTGCTGAAATCTCTACATTATAGAAAAGATTAACTATTAAACTGTTAAAAATAATAAAAATATAATTTCTGGAGTGAAATTGAAATTTTAGATAAAAACATTTATGGTATGTTTTTGTAGTACAATATCGGCAACCTTACCCTACTTCTACTGTTTTATTTTAGGTTTCCTACTGTTAAAATATGATTTTAATTTTGCAAATTTTCATAATTTGAAGTTTGCTATATTATTTATCATAAGTGCCTCAAAAACCTTGAACATTTAACGGATCCCCAATATCATTAATATTTCAAATTTAGGTCATGTCTGACAAGTACAAAATACAAAACAAGACAAATACAAAATGTTGAAATATATTAGTCATTTAATAAATATATATATATATATATATATATATATATATATATATATATATATATATATATATATATATATATATATATATATATATATATATGTATATATATATATATATAAATATATAAATAAATATATATATATATTATATATATATATATATATATATATATATATATATATATATATATATATATATATATATATATATATATATATATATATATATATATATATATAAATTAGTAAAAAACACTTATCTAACTTTTATCTTCGACTTGAAGTTTCACCATTGCTGGATCATCAGGAAGAGTTCCTGATGATCCAGCAATGGTGAAACTTCAAGTCGAAGATAAAAGTTAGATAAGTGTTTTTTATTAATTTATTATTGCTCTGTTCTTTAAGAACATTGAGCACTCTATTTGTAAAATACACTAACATAATTTACATATATATATATATATATATATATATATATATATATATATATATATATATATATATATATATATATATATATATATATATGTATATATATATATATACATATATAATATTAAAATATAATTGATATAACGGGTGATGCGGAAGTTTTCGGACAAAATAAAAACGTCAATAATTTATTTATAAATAAAAAAACAAACTACTATTATATTTTTTTTAAATAAAGCATTTATCTTTTAATAAAAATATATTATTTTTTATATGAAAAAACACCACCATCTGCAATTGATCTCAATTTTGCTGTGACGCCTTTCGTATGCGACTGTAAAAAGTTTAAGCCAATTTCTTGTAGTTTAAGATTAATGCGATCAATCAAAACTTGCTCTATTGAAGCTTGCCAATCTCCCTCGTAAACCTTCTGTGCCAAATGTCCCCAAAAATTTTCAATTGGTTGTGCTTGAGGCACATTTGGGGGATTGGATTCTTTATTAACGTAATAGACATATTGGTCCATCCAATTTACAGAATCTTTAGAATAATAAGAACGTGCTAAATCTGGCCAAAATAAATAGTTAAAGTCTCCATGATACTTGTGAATAAATGAAAAAAGTCGTTTTTCTAAACTTTCATTAATATAGATTGATGAATTGATCGCTACAACCTTGGAAGTGCGAAACAATGGCTCGAACATACCACGGTCAGATATGGCTATCCACATTAATAATTTATTTTAATAAATTTCTCTTTACCTATGAAACGAACACTTTCTGGGCATGTCTTTTTGTTGTTTGTGTAGTATCCAGAATTTCCAGGCATGTCGTCCCCTGCAAAACAAAAGTATTTTTCGTCATCGATGACTTGAAGCGATTTTGTGTTATAGAGTTGGTTAACTAGTTTCCTGCTTCTTTTCTTTGCCTTCATTTGTTGTTCTATAGTGTATTTTGGAGCCTTTTCACGTTTTCTATATTTAATATTCATTTTTTTTAACTGACGACCAATTGTCGATGGATTTACACCGAATTTAATACCTATTTTTCTCTGACTGACCCCTTTTCGATTGTTGACAAGTCTCGTTAATTCGGCTTTCTTTTCTCTAGTCCAGGATGTCGGACGACCAGGGTGCTTTCTATCAGAAAACGATTGAACAGTTTCAAGTCCTTTTAGGTTATCATATATTGTACTTCAAGCAATTCCTTCCTTTTCTAAATGATTTACGATTTTTTTTTTTTATATTAGGTTTATTTACAAAAAACATTTTTATTCGCTTTCGAAAAGATTCTCGTTCAGCTGCATTTAACCTCATTTTAAATAATTGTGTTTCAAATAATAAAGTTTATATTTTATAGAACGTTTATGCCTACGCATAAAACCACAAAAACTAATTATTATGCTCAAATAATGAAATTAGGATTTGTCCGATAACTTCTGCATCACCCGTTATATATACATTGAAAATAAAGTAAAAGTTAATTTTCTATAGATGTTTAATTAATCAAATCAAATTTAATTTATCAAAATAATAAAAAATAAATCAAAATTTCAGGACTAATTATTATTTAGATATATAATTCTCTATGTTTTTATATTCGCGTCTTATGTTTTTGCCGTACTGCAAAATGGCGGACTTTGGCTTCACCAAGATATACGCTAAAAGCTGCGAATCACGCATCTAGTTATATTATTATATCATTGAAAATACACCTCAAACTAGCTTGTCGGCATAAAACCTCAGATCTTTTTTCTTTAGCCGTGTTTTATTGATTATCGATTTTACACACTCAGATGTTGAAGTGTCTAATTAAACAGCGATTGATTTCTTTGACACCTGTTTTTTTTAATAGTTACCTTAATGAAACCAACTTAAACATTGTTACAATGGTTATGCAAAAAGAAAATTCTTTAAAAAAAAATAAATATATTATTCAAACTAAAATTATTTGTAAATTTTTTTGTATCAAGGCCACATGCATTTTTTTGAGCTTCTAAATTGAGTCTATGAAAAATTATAAGTTAACGGTATCAGTAATTGACCATGTGTCAGTAATTGACCATTTAGGAAAAAAATTGTTAAACTAAGCCCTACTATAGAATAACTTTTTAAAAAACAGAGGGAAAATGCTCTCCTACCATTTGGTTGTACATTCGGAAACGAGGCAACCATTTGACAGCTTTGAACAAAGATGGCTTACATTCAATGTTAATGTGCTATTCTGTAGTCTATTTTTTTAAATTTTCTTCCACAATTAGCTAAGGAGAAGCTGCAAATAAAGTTAATTTTAAAAGGTAAGTACTACTTATTTTCAGATAACATGGTTTTATTTTAAAATTGGCATGTTTAATAAAATTTAAAAGTTATTTATTATCTGTTTACTGCCATCTGTAGTCAGTTATGGGGGTGGTCATATATTGGATCAAAAAATTTAAATAATTTAGTAATTGACCAGGGGTGGTCAATTACTAAGTTATTCCTTTGTTTATCTTAACTCATCGTAACATGCATGTTTCATGTTTTTTTAGGAAACTACACTTGTTTTTATATTCTTAACATGTCAACTTCTGAATCCATTTTTTTTGTGTTGTTTTAGATTCATTATGCCTGCCATAAAAGGTCAATTTCGAAAATACTCAGAAAAAACGATGAAGGAAGCGATCCAAGATGTAAGAAATGATAATACATCAGTCCAGGCAGCAGCTAAAAAACATGGTGAACCAAGAATTACTCTAAAATATAAATTGGAAGGCAAGTCACCCATTGAAAGAAAAATGGGACCTCAAAGTCCCTAAACGTCCAAAGCTATAAAGAGGAAATAGTTCTTGTTAATTGATTCCTAAAAATGACCGAAGCAGAATTCCCTGTAACTGTAAAACAACTTCAAGATAGTGTACAACGGTTGGTGATTGACCTTAGTAGAGACAAACGATTTACTAACAATCGACCTAAGAGGACATAGATCCACGGATTTTTAAGAAGAAATGAAAGTATATTTAAACATATAAGCCAAAACTTAGCAGTTTCCCGTGCATCAGTGATACTGGAAAATATTTTACCGTGGTTCACAGAAGTTAATGAATACTTAAAAAAAAAAGATATTTTACAAGTCCTAATAGACCACTCACGGCTTTTTAATTGCGGTGAGATTGCCTTTTTTGTTAACCTGAAAGGAACTAAAATCCTTGCAAACAAGGAGAAAAGACAATATATCAACAAGTTAATTCAGATGAGAGAAAGTCTCTCACAGTACTGATTACTGTCACTGCAAAGGCAGTGCTGTAACGCCATTAGTGATCTACAAATATAAGCGGCTGCCTATGGAAATAACGCTAAACTTTCCTTCCAGTTGGGCAATAGGAAAAAGTAATTCCAGTTGCATGCAGTCGGAGTTATTTTATGAATTCTTGGCAAACTTCTTTCCCCCTTGGGTTAAAGTAAATAATATAACACTAACTTTTATTTTATCTGTCGATGGACAATTTAAGTATGCAAGCAAGTATACAAAATGGGATTCTTTTGGTGGCTTTATATCATAATGCTACGCACATTTTACAACTTATGGATGTTGCAGTGTTTTGAAAATTAAAAGAGAATCGAAAGCAACATGTTCATGAGTGGCGCAGCAACCATTTCAATGACCTCATTTTGAAGAAAAAAGATTTTGGTAAACTGCTTAAAGAAATAATAGACAAGCATGTTATTCATTCTGTGTTGGCCAACGGTTTCTGCGAGTGTGGATTCCTGGGACCCAACCGTATTGAGGGTTCCAGGAAATAAAAATAACATTACTGTGCATAATGCTGTGTTAAATGACGACATACATTCACGTTTGAAATAAGCTAAGCAGGGATTGTAATTCTTGAATGAGAGTATAGGGAAAAAAAATTGGAATTACTTGACCAATCTACAATTAATTGGGAAAGGGATCCTTCTGACAGATCACTTTTCCTGTTGTGGAAGAAAACTGAATTAAAACTTTAAAGGCTTTTTCCCATAGTTGAAGGCAATGAAGATAATGCAATCGCAGGACTATCACATGTAGTGGTCTTCATAGCTGAAAGGAATGACGATACCACAATTGCAGGACCATTAAATATACTGTCTTCCATAGCTGATTTCAATGAAGATACCGTAATTATAGGGCCATTACATGTGCTATCTCCCATAGTTGAAAGAAATGAAGATACTGTAATTACTGGATAGTCAAGAATATCATCTCCGTTTAAAAAATATAGATTTTGTCTCCCTGTTGTTGACAAGAAAAAGCCACAGAAGAAAAATCCAAAAGAAAGAATACCCGCTATAGTGTCAGGGGAACTTGGCCAATTGTATTTCCAAAAGAAAATCGAAAAAAAAAACGAAATAGAAATACTGAAACAAAAAATAGCAGCTGAAAAGGAAAGAAAGAAAGAAAAGAAAATGAAAGAGAATGAGAAAAAAAAAAAAAAAAAGCAAAAATTAAAGAAAAGGAAACGATATGAGTCTAATTCAGGCTGATCTATTTCTATTCCTGAGCGATGCTGAAGATTTTGAATGGTAAAAATATTTCTCAGATGAATATTTATTTACGCTGAAAACGGATGACTTTGTAATTGTAGGGTATGAAGAGAGTCGTTTTTCGGATAAAGTAGTGCAAGTTGTGGCAAATGGCTACGAGATGGTTCAGAGTGGACTTTCTTCTTATCGTTGGCCAGATAAGGAAGATAAACTTAAATATTTATACCGGAAATGAACGTTTATTCGTCATTTCATACGTAATAAAATTTTGTATTTCTTGACATAAAAAAAAGATGTGTAAAAATTAAAATTTTGTCATTGTTGTGTTTCTGTTTTGTGGGTCATACTTAAAATGAACGCTTACTCAACATTTCATTTTTAATAAAATATTGTATTTGTGTTTCATCGCTTAAAAATATTACGATGTGTCTTTGCGATGTTATATTAACTGAATTAAAGTTAAAAACTTATCACGGCTTTCATTTTTCTCTCGTTTAGCATATGGTCAAATACTAAAGCAAAGAACGGTCAAATACTGAGTTTTTGTTTTTTTAGATTACTATTAAAGTTACTATTAAAACGCAAATCATTTTAAAATTAACGGCTACTTAAACATGAAATAATTGTACTTTGTAAAAAATTGTTTAATAGTATGCAAGAAGATAGTACAGTAAGTTATTAGAACTATTAAGACTATTTAATTGGCAAACAAACTTAAAGATATATCAGTCATACGGAATTTCTCTTAAACGGTCGATTACTGTAATCCGAGCATTTGGTATCGGTACGTCGTTTTGAGACAGAAAAAAGTTTTTTGATGGTTCCTACATCAATGAAAATTGATGAATTGAATTGAATGAAAATTGATGAATTGAATGAAAATGACCTGAGGAATCCAAACCTATTGGGAGCCAGACGCCATCTGTTGGGCATTTTACGGTAGCCGCATTTTTTTCCAATATGGCGGCCAAAATTACAAATTCTTTTAAATCGACTTGTAATCGTCATACAAAGCTATATAATGTCTTCAAACTTACATAAATAGTATGAAAGATTACATTTCTATCTATTCTACATATATTGAAATCCGACATGGACGCCAAAATAATTAAAAAAAGTTCAAAATGGCCGCCAAAATAGTTGATTTTTAATGTCCAAAATATCTTGTAGTAAGAATTATATTTTAAATTAAAATTGATATAATATAATTTAAATCAAAATGATACAAAAATCCTTCTTACTTGCTACTCCTTTTAGGTTTATTAGAGATAGTATTATAATGACAATTATGCGTATAATGAATCTTTGTTAACATTGTATAACCTGGTTTAAATTTAAATAACTTGTACCTTATTTACATTTACAAATAAACTGATGACATTCATAATTATAAATTTTAATATTAAAATTTTCTTATAAAACATAATAAGAGAAATAATAACGGTGTAACGCTTAACTTTAATACATTCAATCACAGATTTTTCAACAATTTAACTTTGTAAGTAAATGTATAAAATTGTATTCATTTTGCAATAAGCAGTTCACTTATTTTATCATTTTTTGTTCATAATCTTATTCATGAATGTTGAATAATAATAATAATAACAATAATAAAGCTGAGCATGAAGGATGCATTTATTAGTCTTAACATGATGTGAACGGAATGATGAATGGAGTTCTTGAAGATTTATGTAAAACCAGCAAAACTACAAAGCTCTGGGTGGACTGTCTCATAAAACATGTTTTCATTATGAGGATGTTTGTTCGCGCTGAGAGAAAAGCTGATTGGCTTCTTCATCTATATGTTGTTGAAAAAATGATCCCCTACTTTTTCTTATCCGCACATTTCAACTATGCAAGGTACAAATAAAATTATTATGCACTTATTATTTGATTCAAAATACTGAATGAGTATCATTATGCAACGTCCATTACAATTTTGATATATATCTATTATAGTGAATAATAAAAGTTAATAAATATATTTTAATTTCACAGTTATGGTCTTTATTACTTTCGCTCAATGCAGAAACTCCACCCAATAGTACATAAGAAATTTATGGATGGAGAGCACGTTTGCGCCACCGAGATTGACTATGGAACGCCGTTCGGTCCGACCTTTTCATTGAGTCAATATATATGAGGTATGGACATGGACCGTCTGGTTTCAACGGTTCAACACTTAATGAAAATACAATGTCTATCTAGGCATTATCACTCAGATTTATTGGACAGCTGAAACACAACTTAGAATCAATGAATGATTCATTCAAAGAAAACATAGCGATGTCTCACAAAGAGAAACAAAATCATATTTGCAAAGTGATGAACAAGATTGGGATAGAATTAGGGAAGCAATAAATAAATGCACAGATGTTTTCGATAAGATTCACCATTCTGACAAAGGTCTTGTGAACATATTTCCCATACAAATTGTTGATGATCCATCGATTAACAAATATGACTCGATTCTGATTGGTACTGTTCATTGGCTGGTCAACAAGAATAGCTGGCCAGATGAGTTTCACAACCCTTTAAAGAAATCGATAAAGTCAATGATAGCAGTGACCAAGAAAAAAGTAATAGTTGGAGATACATTAGAAATATTTCAACCCGATTTTATTTATGCTTGCGCAAAAGGTAATGGGTATGCTTGCAATATGGCTTCTTCAAGAGAAGGACTTTCTTTGGAAACACTTTTTGATTATGAGTTGCCTCCCATACCAGGTTCACTTTTTGATGGTAGTGGAGAAATGCGAAAGGGAAATAAATCGTTTCTCAAAGCAAACTGAAAGTTGACTGTGGTACAAGAAATACAATACAGTCCAAGGTTCTCATTATTGACGGTTGTGCTCTACTATGGACAGTGGTCTGGCCGTCACCACCTGCTAAGGTATCAGATTATGTGACAGCGGTGGTAAAAAGCATTAAGCGTCGAGCTATTGGAACCAACATTTTGCATGTTGTCTTTGGTCGGTATTTTAATCTTAGTATTAAGTCTTCATGCAGATCAACGCGTGACAAGGAATACAGTCGTGTTTTTGCTTTACATCAGCATTCGCCACAAGAATTTGTTCTGAATGTAAGCGACAACATAAAACAAGTCATTCAACTGATAGTCGAACGTCTGAGTAAAACTGTATTTGAAAGGAACGAAAGGGTAGTTATAACTGGGTTGAATCCTCATTCTATTGAAGTAGGCGTTGGGCAACAAGATGTGTTAATAACACACGAAGAAGCTGACAATGATCTGTCACTTACTTCAAGAAACAAAGCTAGGAAACTCGCCAATAACTGTGTTGTCAGAAGACACTGGCGTTTTTGCCTTATTGGTACACCATGTACTTGACATAACTGAAATTCAGTCAACACAAGTGAAGGTATTTATGACTTTAAGCCAATAAAATATTCTGTGCTATATTTGCAGTTTTATAATATCATGTTACGCATATCATTCGTTTGTTATTGTTTACATATAATTTCATTTTTATTTATAGGATAAATATAAATTATAAGATATGTTGGATATATTTAAAAATCAACTTTTTTGGCGGCCATTTTAAATTTTTTAAATTATTTTGGCGGCCATGTTGGATTTCAATATATGTAGAAAAATAGAAATGTAATATTTCATACTATTTATGTAAGTTTGAAGACATTATATAGCTTTGTATGACGATTACAAGTCGTTTAGGAGAATTTGTAATTTTGGCCGCCATATTGGACAAAAATGTGGCTACCGTAAAATGCCCAACAGATGGCGTCTGGCTCCCAACGGATTTGGATTTCTTAGGTCATTTTTCTGCAGGAACCATAAAAAACTTTATATATGTCTCAAAACAACGTACCAAAAATTTTACATTGATCGGTGCTCAGACTACTGTTACCGTTACCTTAAATATTTAAATTTAAAAAAATATTTTTTTGATCTTGGATGTTCTTTGATGTAAAATTTTTGATTCCGAGTAAATCATTCAGATTCTAGTTACAATCCCTGCCAGAGTTGATGAATTTTTTATGGAACAAATGGCAAGTCAATCCGGAGTCTACCCCATTAACTCCAGACTGACTGTTCAAATTCTTTCTCAATGCTATCGCAATAACTAATACATAGCATTTCTCTAATTCTAATAATAAAATCAGATAATTATTATTGTTTTATATTTCCAATTTGAAAATCATCAATGATGCAAAGCCATAATTCCTTTGCACATTGATTCCGCACAAAGGAATTCTAAAATAAGTGTATATAAAAGTAGTAGCGGTAAAAAAAGTCAAAAAACTAAAAAATGTTGCCACAATGGCGCCTCTCTTCTAATTATGGTAATTTTTAAATATCAAGTATTTCCTAGTATCTTAGTTCACTTAGATCTCTAATTGCTCTCCTCTGAACTTTTTTTTTTTGTTTTACATCCTTATATTACGGATTGTCATCTTAATTTGGTGTACCCATTTTAAATCTTCTGATTTAATCACGGCAAGATCAATTTCAATTTTTGTTTTTGATAAAATTGTTCGAACACCTGTATCTTAGGGTTACCAGATAATTATGAAATGACTGATACAGTATATCTATATCAATGATTTCATAATTGTATCTAGAGTTTTTTTTTTCTAATGTGCATAGTCTTACACTTCTAGGTTGAAATTCAAGAGTTATTTCTTTGTCTATAACAGATCTAAATAGATGATTTGGATCTCTTTAAAAAGATTTTTCCTTGTCTCATAAATTTGAAAATCAGTTTTGTGTCATCTGCATATAATTTAAACTGATTTGAAATTTTATATCCTAAATCATTAATGTATAATACAAAAATAAAGGGCCCCAGTAAAGGCTTTCAAAAATCGCAAAAATGCTTGCCCGGGTACCCGTCGAACAAACGGGCGGGTACCCATTAAAAAACAATATTTTTTATAAAAGTTGTACAAATAAAAAACAAAAAACGATAAAATAGTCTCAATCAATGATGTCACTCATTTAAAATTTTACTTAAATCTAAACTTTATTTCACATTAAGTGTTCAGGTTACACAACTCCCAATTACGGTTAAGAAAAACTAAAATGTCTACTGTTTTGGGTGCCAATGATGCACGCCGTCGATTGACCACATGTCCAGCAGTTGAAAAAGTGCATTCTGCTGGCACAGAAGATGCAGGTATGCACGTGTACTAGCGAACCAAAATAGAAGGCTTTGGCTAACGTTTGGTGTTATCTCGCCAAAACTCTAAGATATTTCAGTTGACAATCTATGGCGTTTCCGAAAAGTAAGACGCCAATTCATTCATATGTCCAAACCCTTTATTGGTTGTTCGCAGCAATGATAGTTCATCAAAAATATTCTCCTACGGTAAGTCCGGTTCTAAATGATCCCGTGCTTGCTTTGGCATCGGTTCTTCTGCTACTACTTCTATATTTTCTTATAATACTGGCATAACAATAGTTTTCATTTCAGCTCTAATGGCGGAGTATGTTTCATTTCGAATAGGGTTTTCGAAAACTTTTAAAAGCTTATAACGTGGATCTAATACAGATGGTCTTGGTCCAGGTAGTACACTGAATTTTTCCGGATAATATCGCTTTGTTATTTCAGTCGCAATGACATTTCTGCAATTATTTGCAGCAGTGCATTCGTCTGCTTTTGCTGCTCGAACATTTTTCAGAACAATAGACAACAGTGGTTAAACTAATGACAACAAAGAATATTTCTGACCAGATGGCATAGTTGTTACCTGCTTTATTGGTTTTAGAATGGGTATAATGGCTTGCGTAAGCAACCAGTTTTCATCCGTCATTTGTAGAGTTGACACATTTTTTTGTTGTTGTAAAATTTTGGTCAGACAGCACGGCCCCAATTACCCAACGTAACTTCACTAATCGCTCTAACATGTCGAACGTAGAATTCCATCGAGTAGAGCAGCCTATGATAGCTTCCAATGTTTTTTCACCATCCTAAGATCTCAGTGCTGCTTGTTTGTTACGCAATTCCTACATTGCTAACGTACTTCACTTGTTTGTGCGGCCAATAACCTTGCAGCCCGAATCATATTCATAATCGCTGGAAATTTCAGACCAGCTCCAATGGCTAACTGTAGCGTGTGAGCAAAACAGCGCTGATCCGGCCATTCATCAAGAAAGTCTATTGCTTGGTTTATATTTGAGCCGTTATCATGAACTGTAGCAGCGATTTTCTGAACAGGAATTCGCCACTCGTCAGTAGCATCCTGCAAACGAATACTGATGCTTTCTCCAGTGTCCCATTCAGGTCATTCTCGTGTCTGTAAGATTGCAATTTCCAGCTCCCATTCCGTGTTAAACCAATGCGCAGATTCACACATATATGCAATGTTTTGATTACTAATTCACATGTCCGTTGTAAAATCTTCAAACTGTGCCTTGCCTAATTTCAGTTTCAGTGACTTGACCGTCTCGTTGTTGTATCTTTTCTTTATTAGTTTTGTGGTAGTCGAACGAGCTTTAACAACATAGTCTGGATCTGTATATTTCAACAAGCTAAGGAATCCATCACCTTTAACTAAACTTATTGGGTGTGAATCACGAGCAATGAAGTCTGCTATTTTCTGATCGAAAACTAGTTCTCTTTATTTCGTCATTTTAAACCGCGAAGCTGTAAAGAAAGACAAAATGTTTGGTGAGCCCAAACTGCCAATGTCATCAATATCTATATGATGTGTTCCGGTAAGATTGAGTTGGATAGTGCATGTGTTGCCACCTTTCGCTGTCAGAATCGCCTCACATTGCTTGCACTTCACGCTGTTCTTATCAATGTTCTTCACGCTGTTCTTACGGTCTGCATAAGACCACACTTTTGATACTTTACTCATTTCTTTTTTTCTATAAAATTAGTGTTTTAAAATGTTTTTAAATCTTAATATATTTTTAAAAGTAAAGCATTAAGAAGAAAGAACAACAACTAGCTTTTACAAAACTTTTATTGGTTACAAATGGATAAAATTGGTAAAAAATTTTGTAAAAAGAAGTTTTTTCAAATGCGCGCAGTGCAGGTTTTTGCATTTAATCTGGTGGTTTTTTGCACGAATCTGGTGATTTTTTTCATTTAATCTAGTGATTTTTTGCATTTAATATGGTAGTTTTTTTCCATTTAATCTGACGGTTTTTTGCATTCAACCTGGTGGTTTTAAAATTTATCTAAATTTCATAATGCATGTTATGAATTGCTTAAATAATTAGTAATAAAAAATATTCCACATATTCCAGTTAAAAATAAATTTAGATGTTTAACAAATAGTATAATCCAATAGCATTGAGTAATAATAATAATAATACTAATAGTAATAATAATAATATTTATATTATATATATATACATATATATATATATATATATATATATATATATATATATATATATATATATATATATATATATATATATATATATATATATATATATATATATATGTTATCACTTACCAAACTTAAATGATTTTACACTGTGTTTAATCAATAAAGGATCATGAGAAAGAAATGAATTTTTCAGACATAATTTATTTATATGGAAATGATATTAATAGACTTTATTCTCTATTAACATCATCTCCATTAACAAATTGCGTAAAAAAAGATTTGCAGTGTCTCACGAAGTTTGAAAGATCATGTTCAGTAAAGTGCTCACAACCCTTCCTCATTCCTTCTAATAAATCGTTATTTCCGATCGGATTTATCCTTTCTGTGATTTACCTCGATACTCACCTTATCTAAATCCTCAAGGATTTAGATAAGGCGAGTATCGGGGTAAAAAACAAATTTCATAGAGATAACTATCATAAAAATCTGATAATGAATGATGAACGCTAACGGACTATGTTAAACAATTTAATGCTAATATCATGTTTATGTTTCGGCCTTTTGATGACAATGCACGTTGAATTGGGGTCGTTCCTGAAGACCGTATCCGTGGTTTTCATCAATATAAATTATATTTTTGTAACGTTGGTGCAATGTCAAGTTTAAATACCATGAAACATGTTTTTCTTTCTTCTTTTACCTCTGCAGTATTGTGTCTTTCATTAACGGATCTTAAAATTTTATATGTTTAATTTAATTTTTTTAATTATTGCCATAAGGACATTAACATCAATTCCCAAATCTACTTTTATTTCTTGCACATTATAGTTTCTGTTATCTCCAATTAACTCGTATAGCTTATTTCTTACTTCCTCAGTACAATCTGACTGTCGAAAACCACCTCTAATACCAGGATTGATATTACCTGTTGATATATATCGATGGACCAGGCGTCGTATTGAAGTTTCACTTCTATGCACGAGTTCCGATACTTCTTTTACACTTTTCCCTTCGTTAACAAGAATAATGATCTAATTTCTTACTTCAGCATTAATTTCTGTGGATTGTCTTCGTGCGTTTTTCATTTTAGAGTCTTGAAAAATTAAAGAAAAACGGGCTTAAATTGTATATAAGGAAGTTAAATTAAATGAAGCAATAAAAGCACAACTATTCATGATGATAAAGAAAACTGCCAGATTGAATGCAAAAAACTGTCAGATTAATTGCAAAAAACCGCCAGATTAATTGCAAAAAACCGCCAGATTAATTGCAAAAAACCGCCAGATTAATTGCAAAAAACCGCCAGATTAAATAAAAAAGCACACCAAATTCGTGCAAAAAACCACCAGATTAAATGCAAAAACCAAAAAGTTTATTGTAAATAAATAAAATGTTATAATAAAATTTCATCAATTTTTAACCAATTAAAGATTGGTATAAAGTATTTTGCCCGGGTGCCCGTTTACAGCCTTAACCCCAGTACAGTATCCCTTTAATGACTTTTTTCCTATTGGATATATTACATCCCATTACCACTCTTTGTTCTCAATTATTTAAAAATGCTTTGAGCTAGTTTAGTAATTTATGCCTAATTCCAAATGCCTCAAATTTATTAAATAATTTTTCACAAGGTCCTTGTGAAAGGTTGTTTATTAAATTAGAGGCATTTGGAATTAGGCATTGCTCAAGCAATAAAAAAAAACACCTCTTGACATGTTTTTTTGGATTTTACCAAAACATTTGACTGTTCCTTGTCAAGGAACAGTCAAATATTTTAGTTAAATCTGAAAAAAACATGTCAACAGAGTTGTTTTCTTCTATTGCTTGAGTAATAAAATATAATGACTCCAGCAAATTATTTAAATAACCTTTACTTGAACAAAACCTTAATGTTGTTTTGGAATCTTGACCAATGTGGCTATTCTCCCGTTTCAAATAAGTGGTTGAATACTATTGATAGCAGTACAGCTAAACATTAAGAGCATTCTTTTAAGACTCTTGTATGTATGTTATCAATTCCTTTTGATTAATAACACTATAGTTTGCATAGTTTTGCTTCTATATTAAGATTGTCAAATATAGGCGTAGGGCAGTTGATTAAAGAGTTGTATTAACGTTTTGGTAAGCTCAAAATATTTTCTTACACAAACAATGAGCTAAAAAATTCATTTAGTTTGTTTACTAGTTGAGTCTAATCTGTGGTGATAGCACCATTGTTTTTTTGATAACTTTGATCCTGTCTTTTACTTTTGTTTTTTTCGTTCATGTATTCATAAATAATTTCGGGCTTTTCTTTGCATATTTTGATCAATTTTCTACATACTCTTTGACAAATTCTTTTACTTTTCATTTTTCAAATAATAATTTATAATGACTAATCATTTAATTATCTTGAAACCTTTTGTTGTGACATACCATAATTTTCTTTTTAATCATACTTCTTTTAATAATTCTAAAGTCATCTACGGTGTTTCTTTTTTTTTACTTTCTACTCTTCATATTGGTTTTTGGAATAAATTGATTGCATCCTATATTATATAATAATAAAACTTTGAGATAATTCTCATCAGCATTTAGTCCTGTTAATTTTTGATTCCAATTAATACCACAAAAGTAAATTTCTAAATCTGATTATTTCAATCATACATCATTTTTGTGAGTACGAGGCAAATCTCTTTGAAGTTCATACTATATTTGAGTTCAATAAAATGATGAGTGTGCCATATAGCCCCGAATGGTGGCATGTGTTCTATTTGAAAAACTCTAGCCAAAGATTCTGTTATTACTAAGCCTAATACTATTGTTTCTTTTTACATACATACATATATATATATATAAATATATATATATATATATATATATATATATATTTTAGTTATATATATATATAGTTTAGGATGTTGAATGCTGGATCTTCTTGACTCAATGCATGGGCATGCTTGTGTCACTGTTTTTATGACTAAGCAACTCATTCTATTATCTCCTTATGAGGGTACAGCTCTAAAACTCAGTTTTATGGTTCTGAGGCCGGCTGGTAGTCAGGTTTCCCGAACTCTGTGGTAGCTCTCAGAGAGGCTGATTCCATCAACAGCTGAAAAATATCAAAGTACTAACAGTGCCATGTTGCGCATGGATGGTGTCCCTGTTTGTACTTTTGGTGTGCATTGCGGAGGCCACATTTGGAGCCCTTTGTTACGGCTTAGGGTTTATTAGTAGTAATGAGGCAATTGCTTGGGCTATTAAACGGTGTTCTGAGTACTATCTATACTTTGAGTCAAGTTCTTCAATCTAATTTAAAAATGAATAAAGTACCAAAAACTATAAAACACAAAAAACCATCATCATCACCAAGTTCTCTAAACCTATCATTCACTAATATTCGTGGTCTTCGAAGTAACTTTTCTTCTGTTGAGTCTTATCTCTTGCAAAGTTCACCAGACCTACTTGCTCTTTGTGAGACTAATTTGAGTTCGGCTGTCTCATCTTGTGATCTTAGTGTTGATGGTTATCTTCCTCTGATTCGTAAAGACTCCAATAGTCACATGCTTGGCCTGGGCATTTACATTCGTAAGAATTCACCTGTTTGTCGTGAAACTAGGTTTGAATCCACAGACTATTCTTTCATGTGCTTTCGTTTAGCACCACTTCACTCTATTGCCTTTCTCTTTGTTCTATATCGCTCTCCTTCATCTCAAGACTGCACTCTTTTTGATGTTATTTCTGATCATATTGACCAAGCCCTCTCTCTTTATCCATCAGCTAATATAGTTGTTGTCGGTGACTTTAATGCTCACCACTCTGAATGGCTTGGCTCTAGTGTCAGTGACTCTGCAGGCATTAAAGCACACAACTTTTGCCTTTCTCAATCCCTAACTCAAATAGTCAACTTTCCAACTCGCTTTCCTGACAACCCTAATCATTTACCTTCTCTACTCGACTTATGTCTTGTCTCTGATCCTAGTCAGTGCTCAGTTTCTCCGCATTCACCCTTAGGTTCTTCTGATCACAGTTTGATCTCTCTAAAACTAATATCTCATTCTTCTTCATCACCTGAATCCCCCTATTACCGAACCTCTTTCAACTACAGTAAAGCTGACTGGGATTCTTTCCGTGATTTTCTTCGTGATGGCCCTTGGGTAGAAATCTTTCAACTTCCTGTCGACTAATGTGCTTCTTACATAACTTCGTGGATTCAGGCTGGCATGGAATCTTTTATTCCCTCTCGACGATTCCAGGTCAAGCCTCACTCTCCTCCATGGTTTTCCTCACACTGTGCTGCTGCGATTGCCAATCGAAACCGTTACTTCCATATTTATCAGCAAAACAATTCTCCAGAAAACAGACATCTGTTTATTACTGCTAGAAACAACTGTAAAAAGGTTTTGTCTGACGCCAAAACCCGCTATTCTCAGGTCATGAAATCTCGTATCTCATCTCAAAAATTAGGCTCTCGTGACTTCTGGAAAATCTTTAATAATATCAATAATAAGGGCAAATCTATAATTCCACCTCTCTTATATGGTTCAGACTTTGTCACCTCACCTAAAGACAAAGCCGAACTGTTTGCTAAAAACTTTTCATCAATATCATCTCTTGATTCCACTAGTTGCGTTCTACCTGATATTGCCAACAAACAGGTTGATCCATTGCTTGACATTCATATCACTCCAGCTTCTGTATCTAAAGTGATTTCCTGCCTAGACTCTTCTACAGCTTGT
Organism: Hydra vulgaris; assembly: GCF_038396675.1. Classification (NCBI taxonomy): domain Eukaryota; kingdom Metazoa; phylum Cnidaria; class Hydrozoa; order Anthoathecata; family Hydridae; genus Hydra; species Hydra vulgaris. The sequence continues at coordinate 40,570,867 of NC_088932.1, read as the reverse complement.
GGCCCAGACAACATACCTGTTATTGTCTTGCAGAAGTGTTCTCCGGAGCTGTCGTCTATACTCTCAAAACTATTCAACAAGTGCTTATCAGAGTCTTGTTTTCCAGCCTGCTGGAAAGCCGCATCTGTTATCCCTATCTTCAAAAATTCTGGAGAGCGATCTGATTCGTCTAACTACCGTCCCATAAGTCTTCTTCCTATCATAAGCAAGGTTTTTGAATCTTTAATTAACAAACACTTAATCTCTCATCTTGAATCAAATAACTTACTTTCTGACCATCAATATAGATTTCGATCTTCTCGTTCTACAGCTGATTTGCTAACAGTAATAACTGACAGGTTTTATCGTGCATTAGATGAAGGTGGAGAGGTTAAGGCCATCGCTCTTGACATTTCAAAAGCGTTTGATAAAGTTTGGCATGCTGGTCTTCTCCATAAGCTTTCTTCTTATGGTGTATCCGGCAACATCTTTAAGATCATTGAATCCTTCCTTTCCAATCGTAGCATAAAAGTTGTCCTCGATGGACAACACTCTTCTTCTTATTCTGTAACTTCAGGGGTTCCTCAAGGTTCTATTCTTGGCCCTATACTCTTTTTAATTTACATTAACGATCTTCCAGATATTCTCACATCTAAGGTGGCATTGTTTGCTGATGATACTACCATTTATTCTTGTCGTGATAAGAAACCAACACCCTCTGATTGCTTGGAGGGGGCATTTGAGCTTGAAAAGGATCTCACTTCTGCTACAGCATGGGGCTCACAGTGGCTGGTGAACTTTAATTCAGATAAAACTCAATTTTTTTCAGCCAATCGTTATCGCAATAATTTAGATCTTCCTATATTTATGAACGGTGATGTACTCGATGAGTCACCTACTCTTCATCTTCTAGGATTAACTCTTACTTCCAATCTTTCTTGGAAACCATATATCAAATCGGTTGCAAAATTAGCATCTGCTAAGGTTGCATCTCTTTATCGAGCTCGCCACTTTCTTACTCTGGATTCTATTCTCTATCTCTATAAATCTCAAATCCGGCCTTGTACGGAATACTGTTGCCATGTCTGGGGCGGATCTTCTAATGATGCCCTTTCTCTTTTAGACAAGGTGCAAAAACGCATTGTAAACATAGTTGGACCTGCTCTTGCAGCCAACCTTCAACCATTATCACATCGTCGAAATGTTGCTTCTCTTTCTCTTTTCTACAAATACTATAATGGACACTGCTCTAAAGAGCTAGCGTCTCTTGTGCCATCTACTAAAATTTATTCTCGTGTTACTCGTCATTCAATTAAGTGTCATCCTTTTTCTGTGACTGTTCCTAAGTGCTCCAAAAACGCTTATTCGTCTAGTTTTTTTCCTCGAACATCAGCTCTTTGGAATTCGCTTCCTTCATCATGCTTTCCTGATTCGTATAATTTGCAATCTTTTAAATCGTCCGTCAATCGTTATCTTGCTCTACAATCTTCATCTTTTCTCTTACAGTAACTTCCAACTTTAATCAGTGGCTGCTTGCAGCCTTGTTGGAAGCGAAGATGTTTAAAAAAAAAAAAAAAAAAAAAAAAAAAAAAAAATATATATATATATATATATATATAATAATAATAATAATTAGAGATAAAAGTGCCATTATTTACAACAATCACAATAGTGATGAAGTAATTCAGAAGCACTAAAACAAGTTGGCTATGAGTTTGAAAAAGCGTTTATAAAAAGTTCATATTTTGGTCTTTTTTTAAATGTTTCTAAAGAGGTTGAGTTTTGTGTGTTCATAGATAAACCATTCTAAATTCGAGGTGCAGTCATACAAAAAGAATTTGAGCCCAGAGAAGTTTTTTGTTATATATATATATATATATATATATATATATATATATATATATATATATATATATATATATATATATATATATATATATATATATATATATATATATATATAGATATGTATATACATATATATTTATATATATATATATATGTATATATATATGTATATATATATATATATATATATATATATATATATATATATATATATATATATATATATATATATATATATATATATATATATATATATATATATATATATACACACACACAGTAAATTCCCAGTGATTTGAATACTGTGTTACTGGAACTTTTGTTATCTAGAACTGTTTTCTTTAGTCCTTTGAAAGCAAGAGCAATTGTTTTACTTTGCTTAAGTTAAACATTTGCTTAGTCAAACCATTTTTCTTGGTTCCTTGGAGGTTTGAGTTGACAGGAATTTACTGTATATATGTATATGTATATATATATATATATATATATATATATATATATATATATATATATATATATATATATATATATATATACATATTTTTAAATGTTTCTAAAGAGGTTGAGTTTTGTGTGTTCATAGATAAACCATTCTAAATTCGAGGTGCAGTCATACAAAAAGAATTTGAGCCCAGAGAAGTTTTTTGTTAATATATATATTAATATATATATATATATATATATATATATATATATATATATATATATATGTATATATATATATATTTATATATATATATATATATATATATACATATATATATATATATATATATATATATATATATATATATATATATATATATATATATATATATATATATATATATATATATATATATATATGATTTAAATTTAGTAAGCATGTTTATGAATTTGTGTGCTTGGAAGGATTACCATAATGTCATTTTCTTATTTAAATATGATATTATTAAGAGTTAATTTTTTACAACCTTATGCTCTTAATTGGCATTAACCTGTTTTGCAGATCAAGTTTTAATTGTAGTATTATATGAGGATAAGTATCCAACATAAAATATTATACCATGATGTCAGTATATAACTTTTATTGCTTTTATTATTTAGTATTTATCTTCATTACCAGTCGGCGTGATGTTATTGATTTCATGGTGCATGCCTGGAAATTAAAATGGATGCAAAATAATGAATATGCATTTTTGCATTTGGATTTTGACTTTGAATTCAATAGTTGGACTGATAATAGGATTGCTCAATGGGGTTTATCTAAAGATTTTGTTCTAAATACAGTGCTTGAGGGCTTAATATCGGTATCAAATAGTGGACCAAATGTTTCTGATATTAAATATAGTTATTTTGTACAAGATGTTGTTCAGAGACTTCAAAAAGATTTTCGTGTGAATACTTCAGTAAACAATGTATGACTTTTTTTTATTTATATGCAGTTGTTAGTGTAGCTTATTGTTTTTTCAAAATTGAAATTTATACTTCTATAAAAGAATTAGCATTATAAAAATATTATAATTTTTATAATATACTTTTTTTTATTAACTTAAAGTTTTAACTTTTTATAAGTTCATTTTTTTAACTAATCAAAAAATAAATTGTTATTAGGGTTTCTAAAAACAGTGGTTTTTAAAAAGCAGCTGTTTTACTGTTTTAGATTTTTTAAAAACAGCTTTTAACAGCCGTTTTACTGTTTTTTAAATTTAAGTAAATTTTTTAATAAATAAATACCATTTTCTTCAATACTTTTAATCCTAACAAAAATTTTCCTTTTGTTTTAAAATTGGGCTGATAATGGTTTATCCAAATAGTGTGATCTTATATTTTTACACACAGACAATACTTTTTTAACATCTGTAAAAATGGGCTCAATTGTTAATAATGTGTTACAAAGCTTTTGTTGCTTTTCTGTACGCTGGCTTTTTTTTCTTAGAAAGAGTAAGTTCAGCCTTTATCTATCTAAAATTGTCCTGTCCAGAGACTACTGGTGGTTCATTTTTCTTTAGCAATACATTAACTTCTTCATGTAGAGTTAAAAATTCATTTGTAGGATTTCCGACGATTGCTTCAATAATATTAACATCATGAACACCAAAAAGTCAAGATGTCATCATTCCTGCAGAAATTATTGTATCTCTGGATGGCATTATTGTAGAGAACTAAAGACTATGTGTAGCGAACTTAAGACTTCCGTGATACTAGTTCTCTAGTTATCCATCTTTTTTTTTCTAGTTTTACTATTAGTTTTAATATTAATAAATGTTGTTCAATATTTTAATTTTACTCTTTAAAAAATAAAGAGCTCATTTTTATCGCAATATTTTTTGCCATTCTGTCCTATGCTATTTTTTTTTTCTTTTATTAAAAATTGTAGACGAATTCAAAGGCTTTTTAAAAAAACTTTTTAGAAATAAAAAATTGTTTTTTAGTAGCAAAGCAGAAATTAAAAACTAAGATATAATAATAAAAAAATCATATTTTAAATAATAAATTAATTTTTTAATGCATATTTTAATGTTGAGAAAAAAAAAGCTTGTTAAACATTTAAAAAAATTTAATATTTCATTTAATTATTTAATAATAATTTAAAAAATTTAAAGAAAATAAACATTCCAATATAAAATTTCTAAACTGTTTTTTGTTAAAAAAATTTATTATATTGCGGTAGTTTTGATGTCTTTAAAAAATAAAAAGATAAAGAGAATTTTATGACGTCAAACTCATATTAAGTTAAGGCATTAAGCATTAACTTAATATGAGTTTTTTTTTTTTGTTTTTTTTGTTATTCACCTCCTTAAGGCCAAGAAGGCCACTACAGATGAGGAGGCTACTTAGTAGTGGTTATAACCCTCTCTCAACTCTATAACTCCGAAACACGAACCTCATCGAACAAGGCCGCTGCACGGAGAAACAAGTTTAGCGCGGTACTACCAGGGACGTGGTGGGGATCGAACTCGGAACCTCTCGCTTATGAAGCGAGCGCTTTACCACTACACCACTACCGCATTTAAAACAAGGCCTGTTGTCCAGACCACAAACTGTAGAAAAGTTTATGCAGGAAATTATTTTAATTACAGAAGCTGAAGTAATAGGAATGTCAAGCAATAGATCAATCTGTTTGTCAGCTATGTCAGGTAGGATGTGATTAGATAAGATTGGTGAAAAGTTCTTATCAAACAATTCAGTTTTTTATTTAGGTGAGGAAAGGAGGAATAACAGATTTGCCCTTATTATAGATACTGTTAAAGATTCTCCAAAAGTCTTTAGAGCCTAATTTTTGAAATAAAATATGAGATTTTTTGACCTTAGAATAGCAGGCTTTAGTGTTAGACAAAACCTTTTTACAATGATTTCTAGCATTAGTAAACAGACGTCTGTTTTCAGGAGAATTTTTTTTGCAATAGATATGGAACTAATGGTTACTATCGGAAATTGCAGCAGCACAATGTGAGGTAAACCATGGAGAAGAGTGAGACTTGACTTGGAATTGTCCAGAGGACATAAAAGATTCCATGCCAGCCTTAATCCAGGAAGTTACATAAGAAGCACATTTTCAGCAGAAAGACAAAAGATTTCTACCCAAGTGCCATTATGAAGAAAATCAACGAAAGAGTTCTAGTCTGCTTTAAACTAGTTGTAAGAGGTACATCAATAGGAGGAATCTGATGATAAAGAAGAATGAGAATTTAGTGAGATTAAACCATGATTAGAAGCACCTAAGAGTAAATGTGGAGAAACTGAGCACTGACTAGGATCAGAAATAAGATATAAATAGAGTAGAGAAGATAAATAATTCAAATTAACTGAAAAGCGAGTTGGAAAATTGACTATTTGTGTTAGAGATTGAAAGCTATTATATGAAATTTATTGTATATATATAAATATATATATATATATATATATATTTATATATATATAATATATATATATATAGTATATATAATATATATATTATATATATATATTATATATATATATATATAAATATATATATATATATATATAAATATATATATATATATATATATATATATTTATATTTATATACATTTATATACAATTATATACAATATATATTTTCTATCAGTTAATTATTTCATGAAGAGTGTCTGTGAAAATATCATCTTCGCTATCAATATCACTATCTGTGTCATCTGTATCGCTTGTTTCAATTATTTGTTCAAAGTCTACTTAACTTTTCTGAACTTCTTGATCAGATGTAGTAGTTAGACATTTTCTACGCTTTTGCATATATTTTGCAAGAGAACTCTCAATAATTTCGTTATAATCTTCAACCGATCAAAGACTATGGTTTCTAAGAATTACAACACAATCAGCAAGTGCTTCCTGACTCAAAGAGAGTCTTTTATCTGATAAAATATTTGTGACAGTGCTAAATGTCTTTTCAACTTGTGAATTTGATCCAGATATACTCATAATTAATGAAACAAGGCAACATACATTTTAAAATTGAATATAATATTTAAAAAAAATAATTTTCCATAAATTGCGCACTGGGTGACAGTCAAATTCAGTTTTAACTAGCCACTTCACTTTTTTCCATTCTCTTAATGCTGCGTCTCTTTGAAAATCAACGCTTTTTAATGGCATTTTAAAATAATTGCTAAGAAGGTTGATTTCTGGCACTCCCGATTCTGGGTCTTCATATATCCAATGTATTGGATCAATAAATTTCATACTTCTAAAAAGTATAAATTCTCTTGAGTAGTCTTGAAATCTACTTGACTAAACAAAGACAGTTTTGAAAAAATCTTTTTTTTAATTTGACGAACTTCCATAATTGATTCATTGTAAACAAAACTATTCATTTCTAATACTACGTTGACATAAGTACGATTTTTAACGTGCCTTCGTTTATCGCCAGCCTTAGCAAATGAACCCTCTCCATCATTTTTATCAGTGACCATGTAACGGTTTATAAAACTCTCAATAAATTCATCATCTTTTCCTATCGCTTGAATTTTTCTTTTATCTCCAATAGAGTTCGATTTATAACTGTTTAATTCGATTTATAACTGTTGGAATTTCATAAGCCAATAACTCATTAGTTTCAAATATTTTTGCAACTGGAACTATAGCATTTAAGCTATTTAGGTACAAACCAACTTTGCAAAGGAAAGAATGGCACTTTAATGATTTTAATAACCCCTTTACTTTTGCAACAGTTTGAATATTTGTCTGCTCGCTTGCATAATTTTGGTAAGCCATAGTAAAAGCTGGCCATGTTTCCAACAGACTACAAACTCCTTTCCTCCTATGTCCAACAAACCTTGTTCCTGTAATTTTTAGTAAATTGTACTGTGTTATACCAAGGTATTTTGAGGATGCTTCAACTTCCGCCTTTAATTTACCAGAGTTCCTTAATAGATAGTAGTTAGAGATATAAAAGTCGTCAATTTTTGCAAAATCAGAGATTTCTTTAAATGCTTCTTTTACTGCCAATTCAACCCTATGACTAATGCAATAGATTTTCATCAACCATGGGCGACTCTGCTGCAATTGTGTCAGTACACCGTTATGTACACCAAAATTTACACTTGCACCATCTGCAGTTCCACGTATCACTTTGTTCGTATAGTGTTCAGATCTTATTTTAAATAATGATGCATCTTATTCAAATATGCTGTTTATACCATTAGTTATTAAGTTCAAGTTACTGCCACCTAAGAGTAACATGTCCAGTAACTCTATGACCATGTAGATCGGTATACTATTTCTTTCCGTTCAAACAAAAACCAGTTCTTTTTCTTTGCCCGTTTTTCTTGCTTGACTACCGTCACTAAGAATAGAAAAAAAGTTGCACCGTTTAAGGTTTTCAACACATTTTTCTCGTACGGAGTCAGCACAACATTTAATCATTTCTCTTCCAGAATGACTATTCTCATTTCGTTTAATTAAGCTTGCGCCAGTTATTTTTGCACACTTCACCTTAAATAAAAATATTAAACGCATCCATTAAAAAAATAGAACTTGTAAGCATATACAGGTAGAAAAATAAAACAAATAGGGTAGATTAGGGTAACATGAGCACCTTGGTTATTATGAGCATACCTAAAAACTTCTAAGATGTAAGCAGTGAAGCTAAAGTTTCTTTATAATTTTTGAATCAACTTTATATGGATCTGTGACAACAATATGGTTATAACAAGAGTCAGTATAATTTGCGTAAAATTATATGTAGTAAATAACAGCTCTCGTCTAATTAAAACGCTATTCAATTTTTTGTTAAAATATTATCATTACGCATTACGCATAAATCGTCATTCGTTATCAAACATTTAGTTTTATATTAAACACTTAGTTTTGACTTTATCTAAAAAAAAAAAAATTTTGTGTAATAAAACGTGCTCAAATTACCCAGTGTTTTTAATTAAAATTACCTAGTTTAAAGTCCTAAAATTGCAGTGGTTTTGATTGCTTTTTCAATAAAAGCAAAACATAGCATATTCAAAAAATTTGTAATTTCATCGTTTTCAAGGTTTGAGTTAATAAAATTGAAAAAATAACAGACTATCTTATAGTTTTTATTGTTGTTGTTGTTACGCAAAACAAAGCAGTTTTGTTTCAATAAAAAATGGCTTAAAGTTTGATTTTTTAATGATTTATATAATAAATTTTGTTAATAACGATTCATTATATTCCACAAATTAATTCAAATTGTTATGTTGTTATTTTTTATACTTAATAAATATTATTTTTTAAACTTAATTTAAAGTGCTCATATTACCAAGTGGTCTGGGTAATATGAGCACTTGGGCTACTTTTTTAAAACCTCTATGTTTTTAAGAATAATATTTTGGGTGTCCGAATATCTAAGTAGATCATAAGTAGTGACTCCTATAAGGTGTTTATTTAAAAATTTTGAATTAAGCATAATTAATTTAGAAAAAATTCCAATTTTGGCTTAAGGTAATACCCTATTCTACCCTAACAGTTAAATAAAATGTTATAATGGTAAAAATGGTATTTCTCACTCATATGTCAGAAAAGTTTTAAATGTTACCAGAACAGAAAAATGTGAATGAGGCATTGTAGGATGGCACCCCATTTCATAGGCAATTTTTACCAGATTGCGGTAGCAATTTATCATGAGTATTTCTTTCTGTGACGATGGATTTAAGTAAAGCTTTTTGACAACTTCCTAAAATCCTCCTGTTTATATATATATATAAATTATTTTTAAACAGAGTTTAACCTCTATCAATTTGATTACCAAATATTATCAATTTATTTTATTTTTAAGACATTTTTTCATAGTACAAAAAATTTAGCGGGATGCGAATCTTTTTTTATTGATAAAACGCTCATTTCTATTTCACTTAAAATATTTTTGAAGTGCTTACTCCATCATCAACAATAATGAATATGGCGGTAATATGATTACTAGTTATGTTTTTGAAAAGAATATAAGTTAATAACAGCGCCAAATTTGCTTAACAGCAAAACGTAAGTGTTAGAGAACTTCAATAAAAAAATTGACGTTTCTAATTACTTCAATATATAACAACTGGAGCAATTTATAATCAAATAGTTTTTTACTTTTAGTAAGTTACTAAAAGTAAAAAACTATTTCTTAAGTTACGTTAGTAAGTTACTTGAACATATAAATTTCGAATTTCAAATCTTTTCATTTATATATATTGTAAAAATTGCCAAGTTTGGTAACCTAATTTTTAAACATTTTTATTTCTGGCATAAAGAAGTATTTTTTAATATCCACACCTTGAAATATAACAATAGTTGTAGCGTTTATTTAGTTTGTAAGAATTAAATAATTAGAATTAAAAATAAATAGCATTTAACATTTTATATAGAACCAGTACATCTAGTTTGATAGAAAACTCAATTCCATCTTATAAGTTTAGACTAAGGACCGGCAAATATTCGTTAAAATTGCCTAAATTTGTCTTTCAATTAAATTCGGGTCTTGAAAAAGTGACTTCTTCAACCCTTAGAAAGGTTACATTATGCAATTGTTATTATTAAAAATAAAATAAAAATTTCAAAAAAATATTTTGACTGCATTTTTACAATTTAAAACGTTATTTACACACAAATTTTCAATAAAATAAAACAATTTAAAATAAATTAAAAACATTTTTTTTATTTCATTTTTGTCAATTAGTAACGTGTTACTAAGCGATGAAAAGTACCATCTACAAAGGCTATAGGAACTGCGCATAATTTACGAGTGTGTGAAACATTTTAAAATTAAAGTATTATCTAAAAAAAAAAGAAATAACAATTAATAATCAAAAATAAAGTTCAGAAGCAAATAAAAAAATTAAACAAACAAATTGTATCAGAAGGTCGCAAATAAACAAATCTTTTTTTATGGATTCATATTCACTAAGTTACAGCAAATATTATTAAAAAAAAATTGTAAAAATTAAATTACTTTTAATTTTGACAACTTCTTTAGGGGTGCCAAATGAAAAGAAGGAACCTTAAAAAAATAAAGGTCCTTCATCTATAATATAGAAAATTTTAATAAATAAGGGCGCCTGTCAGGGTTGCTGTCCCAGAGCGTGACCGCTCTCGGCGGCCTGCTATTAACTTATTTGCATTTAAATTGAAATGGCTTGAAAATAGAAGAAGTTACTAAAATAAAACATCAACAATTTAAATTCAACTCTTACATTTTTTGTTCCTATATTATTGTCAAAATCTTCATTTTCCAATTGTATAGCGTGGTGGCGAGTCCTACTTGATATATGTCTACTAGTGCTATCTTTTTTAATATTACTCGTACCATTTATAAATCGTAAGGCAGCTGCTCTTACTGCTCCATTAGTTCCTTATAAAATAGGACTTCGATGAAGAGCACACAATTTACATATGATTTTAACTACATAAGTAGTTTCTTTTTCTGTAATGGTTTCAGTTTAAAAATCCTTGACAAACTCCCATCTATTAAAAGTCTTTAAAGTAGCTCTTTTACTTTTCAAAGTACTATCCATATTTCAATTTTAAAAATTTGGTAAAGAATAGAGAAAGTAAACTTTTTATATATCCTAGTTTGTCTTCATTTATATAGAAATATAAATAGTCATTAGTGAAGAATAACAATTTCATGGAGTCAACAGTGTGTGCCTCCATCAGGAAATTTCCTTATTGACGCGTTAAAAGTGTTAAGTAGAAATTATGCTCTATTTTTGATTTATCTGAATTTAAGTTTTCTTAACAATTTCATTGCCTCGTTTGTAGATGACATCGTCATCATCAAACGTAAATTGTGTGCTCTTCATCGAAGTACTATTTTATTAAGAACTAATGGAGCAGTAAGAGCAGCTGCCTTACGATTTATAAATGGTACGAGTAATATTAAAAAAGAAAAAGAGTGTCAATTAAATGTTGAGAATAACAGTTAATTGTCTGCATCCTTTCTTTCCAAAATTAAAAAAATAAAAAATGCATTTTCCAAAAATTTAATAATATTTGAGGAAATACAAAACTTTAATAGTAAATATATCTTCTACTAAAAAATAAAATGGGTAAAGACCGGTTTGTGTGCTAACTTTGTTGGAAAGTCTGAATATTACACATACCTTTAACATATTAAAAATTAAAAGAATAATTTAAATAACTTTTTAATCAATTTTTTTTTTAAGTTTTAAAGATTTTTCTGTTCACTTTTTGAATAGCGCATAAACTGTTAATTATGTAAAGCTGCTATTATATTTTTATTATATATTTTGTATTGGTTTGCTTCAAGCGTGTTTGTGTTCAATATTTGAGATTTTCAAGCAAAACAATCGATCATTACCATAAAACAAAATAAAAATAAAAATAACATAAAAAGCGATAATATAAAATATAATATATATTTTTGTTTTTTGTTATTCACTTGCTTTTACTGTTCAATAGAAGTTTAATGAATTTTTTTTTATTGCTATAAAAACTTGTATAAATAAATATACTCGGGCTTGCTAAATAAAAAAATGATACATAAAAAAATATATCGCAACACTTAATTATAAATATTTCTTTTGTGGTTTTCTTTTAAGTTTCATTTAGTAACTTTGTATACAAAGCAAAAATTGAATAAACTTGTTTTTTGTTACTAATAACAATAAACAACTTTATTAATGATTTTTTATAAAGTTTGTCATTATTTATCAAAATATATAGTCTACTATATATTTTGATAAAAAAAAGCTTAATAAAGCTTAAGTTTTTTCATTAGTAAATAGCACATATATCCAACATAATTGTCATTCAAACTTATTTATATAATCGTCAAAGTGGTTTTTTGTAAAATTAATTACTTCTTTTATCCTACCGCTTAATAGAGCAATTTAAAAGTTAAAAAAATATCAAAGTTGCTTCATGTCAATCGCTCAAGGCGTACCTAATTCGTATGTAAATTGCCGGCAACTTAACGCTTCAAAACAAGCGCTGGGACAACATACCTGTTTTAGTCTTGCAGAAGTTTTCTCCAGAGCTATTGTCTATACTTTTAAAACTATTTAACAAGTGCTTATCAGAGTCTTGTTTTCTAGTCTTCTGGAAAGTGGCATCTGTTATCCCTAACTTGTCTAACTACCATCCCATTAGTCTTCTCTGTTGTATGTAAGGTTTTTGAGACTTTAGTTAACAAACACTTAATCTCTCATCTTGAATCCAATAACTTACTTTCTGATCATCAATATTGATTTCAGTCTTCTTATTCTACTGCTGGGTATTCCCATTTCTGTGCATAATTTTTTAATCAATATGCATACTATTATGATTTTCTTAAAAAACATTTATAACAAAAATATTTTTATCATATTTTAGGCTACCTGAATAAATTAAATATATATGTTTTGATCATTTTTTTATTTTTTTGTGAAATAATATCGCTACTGTTTGAAAATAAACAATAATTTTCAAAGCGCTATACTTTAGCTAGAAATAAATGATAACTGCCATTTCTCATTGAAAATATACTAAATAAGAGTTGTAGAAGTATATCTCACTTAAAGTACTCACAAGCAATTTATTTTCTTAAAAATATCTACATGAAATTAACAAATTCGCAACTTCTGTGCATGACTTCCGTGTGTGATCATTCATGAACTGCATTTAAACGATTGCTGTGACTCTATGATACATAGTGCAATCCTGTAACTTTCTGGAAAGCTTTATTAATGTTTGAAACATCATTTAAAAAATATATATATAACGCTGAAACTTATATTTGTTGAGGAATTAAAGTTTATTTATCTAGTAACTAATAATTGCGTTTTTCTGTTCTGTGCTTGATTTTGTTTCAAACTTAATTTATTCTTTGTTAACATTACTAATGTATACAATTTGTTTACAAAATATTTATATAGGTTAGAATTAAACAATAGCAAATTGAAGATCCCCAATTTTATTATTATGAAAATAATAGACAAAACATATACAAGTTTCCGTGCGTGATTTTTTGGAAATGCCCAATATGCATGATTTTTTGAATGCCGAGTAACATAAGAATTTCTCAAGTTACTCTTCAATTTAATCTCATCATTTTACTGTGACTGTTCCTAAATGCTCCAAAAATTCTTATTTGTCTAGTTTTTTTCCTCGAACATCTTTGGAACGTTCTTTGGAATTTGAATTCGAACGTTCTTTGGAATTTGATCCCTTCTTGTTTTCCTGATTCATATAATTTGCAATCGCTTAAGTTGTCTGTTAATCATTATCTTGCTTTATAACCTTCATCTTTTCTCTTCTAGTAACTTCTAGCTCTATTAATGGTTGCTTGCAGTCTTGTTCGAAGTGAAGGCATTAAAAAAAAAATTAAATAAAATCCCCAAAAAAGTTTTGTTACCCATGTCTCAAGATTTTTTATTTTTCTATCATTTGCAGTAGTGTATTAAATAAATTATAACTGAAAATTTTAATTAAAAATATGCCTGGGTTATTGAAAAATGTACACTTTTAGTTGAAATAATGCAGATTCAGCATTTTTGTCATTATCTGAAAAAACAACAAAGCAGCTTTGACATATAATATCCTTAAAATGGTTCAGAGGATTTTCCTAAAATTTGGAACCTAAATAGATTTTTGCTTAAAGTATTTAAAAATCCTACTCTAAGGGCATGATAATCTTAAGAAATGCCTTGTTTATCCAATTTTATTCAAAATTATTGACTTGTAATTTATTGATTTTTAGATAAATCTCTGGGGAAAATGTTGATTGTATATCATTACTTTTTTTCTACACCCACAACAATATCAGGTCATATGTACAACTGATTTAGATTCAAAAAAGTTTGTTACAAAATAATAAGTTTTAAAATAATTTTAAAATAATTTACAAAAAAATAAATTCTTAAAATAATGTTGTTCAAAACAGTTTAAGATAGGCAATAAATTGCCAACCTTAAACTGTTAGTAGTCGGCATCAGGTTGACAAAAAAAAATTTGACACAAAGTACTTACAGTAAAACATAGAAACAAGGTCGACAATATTTTGCCCACCTCGAACACTTTTAGGTCAGTAGTTAGGTCAGCATTGCTGAAAGCCATCGCTGTTTCTGAGGGCTGCATTGTAAACTGTAATATATATATATATATATATATATATATATATATATATATATATATATATATATATATATACACACTGCAGGCCAAAAGTTTCCGGACACTTGGATTTTGTTTAATTTTTTAATTAAAACTCCCATAATTATTTCAAAAAAATTCTTATATCATATTTATTTTATAAAAGATACATATAGTTACTATTTAAGAAAAAAAAAAAGAAAAAAATAAAAGAAAAAAAATACTAACAACACTATTATTATTAAACTGTCTTTTTGTCAAAAAATAACCCACGAGTTTTTATCACTTCTTTTGCGATCCGTGGCATCCTATTTATTAATTTATCTATTATTTCGGGTGTAATTGATAACCAGGATTCTTCTAATATCTGCCACAGGTGCTCTTTGGATGTTGGGCATTTTTGTCTGACCTTTCTGTCCAATTCTTCCCACAGTAACTCTATTGGATTCAAATCTGGTGATTGGGCCGGCCAGGTCATGTTTTTGAGGACACCATTATCCTCTTGTTCCTTTATGTAGTTCTTACAAAATTTTGAGGTGTGTTTAGGGTCATTGTCCTGCATAAAAACAAATCTACGACCAATAGTTCTTAAGCCAGAAGGTATAGCATTGTTTTCTAGAATTGTTTTATATTGTTCCTTTTTCATAATACCCTCAATTTTAACTAGGTCACCTACACAAGCTAAAGAAAAGCATCCCCATGCCATAACTGACCCACCAACATGCTTGATTGTTGGCACTAAACACTCTGGTATCATTTTTTCTTTTGCTGTTCTTCTGATGTAAATTATATGTCTTTGCCCAAACAGTTCAAATTTGGACTCGTTGGTCCATAGTACTTTTCCCCAGTCTTCTTCTGTCTATTTTTGGTGGTCTATAGCCCATTGTAACTTTTTCTTTTTATTTCCAATCCGTAGCAACGGTTTCCTGACCGCTATACAGCCAGAAAGTCCTGCTTGTCTAAGACGTCGTTTCGTAGTGGTTAATGAAATAGATTTTGAATGACTCCTATTAAAGCCTCAAGTTGTTTCCGGGGCCGTAAGTCTTCGATTCCTTTTACTCATCAATATTATACTATTATCTTCTGCTTTTGTTGTTTTCCGTGGTCTACCAGATCTTTTTTTGTCTTCAAAAATGCCTGTTTCTTTCCATCGTTTGATGGTATCTTGTATAGTACTTCTGGCAATTTTAATTTTTTGCAAATTTTACGAACTGAATAACTTTCTTTATGTAATGTAATTATTTCAGAACGTTTTGCAACCGTTAAAGAAAGTTTCTTACCCATATTTTTAGTTAAATAGTCGAATTATAAAATTTTAAAATTTTTTTTAAGATTTTTTAATGTAACCATCATTAATACCAAATGAAAACTAAACAAAACTAAATATTCTTAATCATTTTAGTCGGCTATCATTATATTATAAATATTTACTTCATGTTTCAACAAATAAATAACTTTAACAAGACCAAACTCTTAAGAGTAATGTAACGCTATATATCAAGTTAAAATAAACAATTAAAAAAAAAAAACTTACTTATTTAAGTTTGAGGTCAGTAATACCCAATTACTGACCTCAAACTTACATAAACACTTAAAATCAGTAAGTTTAAGTATTATAAATTAATTTTATTGGTTAATTTAACGATACAGGATAGATTTTAGCTTTTTATATAAAAATATCAAGTGTCCGGAAACTTTTGGCCTGCAGTGTATATATATATATATATATATATATATATATATATATATATATATATATATATATATATATATATATATATATATATATATATATATATATATATATATATATATATATATATATATTATATATATATATATATATATATATATATATATATATATATTATATATATATATATATATATATATATATATATATATATATATATATATATATATATATATATATATATATATATATATATATATATATATATATATATATATATATAATATATTAGGATGGTGCTAAAAACAACTTATTTTTAAAATGTCAGCTGACAACCCCTAAATGTGTTTTATATAATAAAATAATACTAGATTTAAAAACTTTTTGAATAAAAAATATTTTTACGGGTGCCACAAGGCCCTTATACATCAAACAGGTTCCTAATATTATAAAAAAAAAAGTTTTTCAAAAGTATATCATGTTGGGGCTCAAATGAAGCAAAATTATGTAAAAATTTCAAAAATAATCATTGTTTTATAAAAAGCAGAAATAAATAAATTATAATTAAAAAAATCTTATTAAATTCCCTTTTTTTTGTTATAAATTAAAAAATGTCATTTTCTATTTACTAAAATCTAAAATAATAATATATTTATAAAATGATTCATATTTTTGAAATTTTTATATATTTTTGAGACCCAACATGACATACTTTTGAAAAACTTTTTGTTTTATAATATTAGGAACCTGTTTGATGTAAGGGCCTTGTGGCACCCGTAAAAATATTTTTTATTCAAAAATTTTTTAAATCCAGTATTATTTTATTATATAAAACACATTTAGGGGTTGTCAGCTGACATTTTTAAAATAAGTTGTTTTTACCACCACCCTAATATATATATATGCATATATATTGTAATATGTAAATTGTAACAATAGTTTTGTACAGTCACTACTCTGCTATTGCTTGTTGCCACATTCTTCATATGTTGTTTAGTTTAAGTGTTTATAGCTCATAGTCTATAAATTTTAATAATTATAAACAATATTTTAATGCTTGAATACCAGGGCAAATCTTATATTGGTGTAGCTTAAACTTCACATTTTAAAGAGAACAAACAAATAAAATTATAAAATTATTATAAATTTTATTTTACTATTTTGCATTAATTAGGCATTTTGTATTTTAGTTATGTATGCATACATCACATTACAACTAATGCATCCCTGATGCATTAGTTGTAATGAGCTACTTAGGTTTCAGAGTACAAAACTTTAACAAACTGACCTTGACATCAGGATAGTTGCTTTTAAATGGAGTATGTAATTCATTAAGATGGAGTAGCAATAACCTTTTTTGAATATTTGGTTTTTGCCTAATACTAGCAAAATCTTTTTTTTCTGACATCATTCTTATAAACTCGTTTTGATAAAATTAATAGCTTTTTTGATTCCGGGCATTGATAAAATCCCTTGCTCATTTTTAAAATGTCTTGAAGTTTGGACAAGACGCCTCAAAGTAATTTAATACATATTTTAACATGTCCATTATTCTGGTGCGAATGTAAACATTTGCACTTTATGGTAATAAGAATTAGTTACAGAAATTTACTTTTTGATTTCATGGATTAAAATGTCTAGATCATGATCTATCTTTAAGCTGTTGTTAGAAATAATGTTGTTAGAAATAATGCAAATAGAAAATGTCTAGATCATGATCTATTTTTAAGCTGTTGTTAGAAATAATGTTGTTAGAAATAATGTTGTTAAAAATAATGCAAATAGAAAATATCTGCAGCAAATAAAAGTTCGACAGTGTTGTCAAACTTTTGTTTGTTGCAGATATTTTGCAGTGTTTTAGTTTTTCAACACTTTTCAATTTGACTGGTGAAAATCCCAAGCAATTATATAGAGTTATCAAACGTAACTTTTTTTTTCACTTTTTGATTCCCATTCCCCTTTTTTGATTCCCATTCCCCTTTTTTGATTCCCGTTCCCCTTTTTTGATTCCTATTCTCCTTTTTTGATTCCCATTCCTCTTTTTAGATTCCCATTCCTGTTGCAAATAAAAATCTTGATCAGTTTCTACTGCTTTTTTGTAACATTTCTGCAGCAAAAAACTTCCAGCCTTGCATTACATTATTTTTTTGTAAAAACTTTGTCAAGTCTAGAAAAATATATATATGGCCTAAAAAACAAATTAAAATAAGTTTTAAAATAAACTTAAAATTAGATCATGAATCTCAATGAAATATATTTCTTTTAATTAATATATTAGTTCTGCTCTAACCATAGTTAATGTTAGATTACCTTTTATAGCACTTACTTTCCTTGTGTGTTTCAAAAGGGTTGCAACACTTTGTAATTTTTCTTTCAAAATTATTTCCATAGATCTGCTTATGATAACAGCATATAATTATAATTTTCAACCATATTTTGCTTTTAAATTTGCTTGCCGCATTATTTTTGCTGTTCACAAGAATGATCTTTCAGTTGAATAAAACCTTGTTTTCAAAAAAATCCAGTTTTGTGGCAATGAATGTTAAAATTTTTTTTATAGCTTCATCAACTATATAGCAAATAGGTTGCATAAACATATAAGTAAAAAAATCCCAGATAACTCTAATCCTATCTCAGTCATGTAAATATTTGTTTTTATAAATTATGGTTTTAAATTGTTTTCTTATTGACAAATACTTACACTAAATATCAACATTGTACATTTCAGTTGAAAGCTCATTACACTGTTTTTTGTATATTCTGTTTTCAAAGTTCGAAATCGAATTAAAAAAAAATTAAACAGTAAAAATTATCAGATTACTTAATTAGAAATGAGGTTTTTGGAAAGCAAATTTCAATTTTTTTCAAGATTATAATACTTTTTAATGAAATATATAACATTTAATCATTTTGAAAAAAAAAAAAAAAAAAAATTTTTCCATTAAAATTAGTTGAGCGATTTTTGGCTTTAATTTTTAGAGAGTCACACAATAAAGGGAATCACAGTACTAACCCTGTAGGTTGCCACATTAATAACTGTGGAAATGTTTGATAAATTACAATAATACAGTAATGGCAATACCAGGTTTTATAATACCATGGTAGTAATAGCAGATGTTTCATGTGAATAACAATTTTAATGCCTAGTAGCACTTGCACATATTTTGTTATGTGGAGGTGATATGCTTGCTATGGATATTAGTTGCATGCCAACTTTAGATGCCATAGTTCTTTTTTACAGATTTGTAAATTGGCATTATGAATACCCTTTAACATACAGTTTGAGTCTTAAAAAATATTTACTATGCATTAAGAAATAAGGAAGAAGAATAAACTACACCATATTAAAGTATTTAGTGGTATTAGAGCAGTGGCAGAGCATTCTTTTTTTTTTATACAAGAGGTATTGAGCTAAATACTGCCACACCCCTGGTAGTACTGTCCCAACATTTTGTTTCCTGTGAAGCAGCATTAAAGCTTGTGTTTTGATATTAGACTTTTAAAATAGTCTCTGAGTGAAGATTCCATCTTCGCTCAGATATTGACTAATTCTATTTTCACCCAAGTCTGGATCAAACTAATTGGATTCGAATCTGATAGCTAGCAATAATGGTAGATTTATTTTGAAAATTTGACTATGGAAATAATGCTGAATCTTTATACAAGCAAATTAGTTGATTTGATGCATAGAATATTAAGTAAGCATTAGATTTGTAGAAAAGTTTGCGTTGATATTGGCAACAAGTTTAGTCACTTGGTAACAGAGATTTAAAGCATACAACGTTTTTGATTAATAATGACATTTTTATATTTATTTTTATTGTCACTTATTTAAGTTTCTTTTTATTTATATTTTGTTTTGTTTTTATTATTGGTTTTCATTTTTAAATATAAAATGTGTTATTTACTCTATGATTTAAAAACAAAAATAAATTGAAAAAAAAGTTGGTTATATAGTTGGTAATATTTTTTTATTAAATTTTAAATTTAAAGCTTTTAACTCAGTTTTTTAAGGTGTAAGTTA
This sequence comes from Hydra vulgaris, assembly GCF_038396675.1. NCBI lineage: Eukaryota > Metazoa > Cnidaria > Hydrozoa > Anthoathecata > Hydridae > Hydra > Hydra vulgaris. The sequence continues at coordinate 40,550,780 of NC_088932.1, read as the reverse complement.
TTACTTACATTTAGATTTTAACATCTGCAGGATATTTATATGATGCTACCATGCTGTATGCAAGAGCTGTTGATGCCATGTTTAAGAAAAATAGCAGTGCTTCTATTAATGATGCTCAACAAGTATTTGAATTTATGAAGATAACAAGCTTTGAAGGTATAATGTATTTTAGGCAGGGTGTTTAACATTGTCAGTTAGTCATCCCCCTGATGCAGTTAAACAAAAACAACATGATCAAGCAATGATATATGTTTTTTAATTTAGTAAATTTTTATTATTCTTTGTTATGTTTTATTATTTCTGTTATTTATTATTATTCTTATTTTTATTATTATAGTTGTTATTATTACTATTATTTTTTTTATTTTTTATTATGCTATACTATGTTTTATTATTAATATTATTTATATTATGTATTATTGTATTATTTTTAATAATAAATTTACTTCTATCTAACTGTTAAAAGGTTTTTTAAACTCTGGTTTGTTTCTTTTGAAAATAAATTAGGTCCAAAAAGTTTTTATTTACTTAAACTGCAATAGAGAAAATACTGATTTATTAAAAAATGCTTTTATTTTTTTCTAATTCAATAATTTTTTTAAGTTTTTTGCATATCATTAGTTATTCAATTTTCAAGTGTTAATTATTTGATAACAGTACATTCATATTATTTATTTCTTCTAATCACACGAACTTCCAGTCACATAGTATTTCAATCATAAATGAATTTTCAAAACACGTTCAATCAACAATGATTTTTACAACACTTTCAATCACCTATAATTTTTCATAATGCTTTTAGCTATGTGTTTGTATATATATATATATATATATATATATATATATATATATATATACACACACAAACACACAGAAAAACACACACATAAACACACACACATAAACACACACACACAAACACACACATATAGTTATAGTTGTTTTACAACTTAAATTGTTATATTATTTTTTTATAATATGATGATATAATTTTTTTTAATTTATTATTATTATTAATAAAAAATATCAACTTGAAAAATATAATTTTAATTTTATTTACATTATATTAAAATTTTAATATAAATAAGATTAAACAGCTATATTTGGCTATTTGCATTTTGTTTAAAAGCCATTAGTCTCTCGTGGTTCTCTTGCATAGTAGAGAGGATTTCTGGTTTTCTTCGATTTCCATGTTTACTTATTCCTGATTTTCTCCATTTAAAACTTAATAAACTAATTTTATTGTTTTCATGATGGCGGATTTTATTCCTCTTAGATTATTTACCAAAAACTTCGTATTTTACATAGTTTAGTAGTTGCAGGGCTCAAATTAATTTTGCAACTGTGAATTTTTTTTTTTCCTTCTTTTTTTAACTTGATTAAAATCAAGACATTGATCTTGCAGCAATATAAGATATTAGAGTTAAAAGATAGGGAGAGCAAGGAAGAAAATTTTTTGATTTTATTTTTTGTTGTAAACTGTTGTTTTGCTTCTTAAAGATACTTTTATAGTTGTTTATAATGTAGAAACAGTTTGTTAAATGAGTCGAATAAAAAAAAGGTATTCAAATTCTGTTTTAAATACTTTGATATAAATATTTTGACATAGTGGGGATTGAGCTCAAAACTTCTCCCTTAAAAAGGAGGCACTCTACCAACAGGCCATAGTGGCCACTACCACATAAATAACCATCTAAAACATTTTTTTTTGTACTAATGCAACCCTACTCTTTTTTAATAAGCAGACAATGGAAAAGTTTTGAAAAACTTTTGTATTAAATTTTTTAATTTTAGTTTAAGGTCATAGTTAAGCATCTGAGGTTAACAAAATTTTGGTTAAGCGAGGTTAACAAAGTTTTGGTTTTAGTTCACAACACTTTGCTGCATGAAAGCATTGATTAATTTTGCTGAATGTTGGAAAAATTGATCTCTAACAGAGTTTTTTTTGGAGAGTTTTGTAACAAAGCATTGTGCTCTTGAAGGGCTTCGTCTAATTTGAATTATCTTTTGAAGGTGAACCTGCGTTGTCCGCGCAATGGAGTTAAGAAAGTTTATGCCCATGTGGAGTAATTACAATTAGAGCGAGTTGAGATATTCTGATTTAGAAATTATCAATTCATATATGATCCACGTATTTTTTTATAATATTTTCAACATATTAGAAAAACTAATCATATAAAATTTCTTTAAAAGATATTCACATTAAATTTCAAAACCAGTTCAGAATCTTTAGAAAAGTTAATATAAGTTATGATTTTCATATAAAACCTTCAGCTGTGTATAAGATTTATAAAACTATAAAAAACTCTTTACGTTGAAATTCCTATAAAAAGTTTAAAAAGGAAGTAATTAAGGTTTATATTATAAACCTTAATTACTTCCTTTTTAAACTTAACATCAAGTTATACTATATTATTAACAGTAGTATAGTATAACTTGATTCTTATTGGTAAGGGAATTTTAAAAGTAATGTGAAAATAATTACTTTCTGTTTATATGTTCATTTCACAAATGATAATGAGTTTAGCTAATGTAAAAGTTATATTTTCCTTTCTATGTTTAGAGTGATGGATATTGTAATTAAGATTCATTAAGAGTCATGGGAATTTGTAGGTTTTTAAATAATATCTGTTTCAATAATGTTGTTATTATGTAGTATAACTTTTATGTCTAAAATGTTTAAAAATTGGTCATTTGTTTTGTGTCTAATCCAACAAAAATGGAAATCAGACTTCAACAAATAAAACAATTTTTAGTTTGATGCAATTACCCAGTAAAAATCATTAACAATGTAATTTTTAAAGCTCAATTACAGGGACCAACACCTCAAAAAAGAGAAGAGAACGAAATTATACCTTTTGTGACTATAACTTTTACAAATAATAATTTTGAAAATTTGTTAACTACTCTACACGTTATTGGGCGATTCCATGTGAAAACATCCACACACGTTATTGGGTGAAAACAGTTTTTTTTGAAAATGCAACCCCAAGTCTCAGATTTTGCTAATTTTTAAACCACTTAAAGATTTAAATAAATTATGAACATCATGAAAACTTCATCGTCTAATTTCAATCGGTTCCGAATATAGCTATTTTAAGTTTGCCTCCAACCAACAAAAATCTGCCATCTAAAAATGGTTTTGGTTCTAGTTTCTGTTATATGTGTGTTGGAAAGCTGAAAATTTGTACCTTTACATATTTTGGGCCAACAAATCCAATGAAACAACTTAAAATATTTAAAAACAAACATAACACCTAAAATTTAAATGTTTACCACAATTTTACTGGGGCGAGTCTAATCACAAAAATGCTGATGTAGCTTAATTTTTTTTTTTAAGAATTTGCCCTGAATATTTATGTTATAGTTATTATAAAGAATTGGAGAGTGGTCTTTTTTAAAACAGAAATAAAAACATGGTCAAATCTACTTGAATTTAGTGCTTAAAAACAGGTATTTTAATAAATTAAATAAGAAAAAAAAAGGTGTAATTTGACAGTTTTGTAACTGAAACTGAAACTGAAAAGTTTATTGTTGAGCAACCTTCATGAGCTTTATATTAATTTTAAAAGTAAATACCCTAATTTTAAAATAGAATTTTCAAACTTTTGTAGTTTGCGTCCAAAATGGTGTATTAGTGTGGGACCAAACAGTACACACTGTTTATGTGTTTATATTTACCATCAAAACTCAATATTGCTTGTAAATGCTATCCAATGGAATGTTAGATACAAAGATTTAATGTCAAAATTAGTTTGTGATACAAGCAATAATGAATGCATGGTTTATAGATGTGTCAAATGTCCGGATTATGATAACTCAAAGGCATTTTTAGATGAGGAGTTAATTGAGATTGATGAAGAAGAAGAAATTCAATTTAATCAATGGCAAGGTACTGATAGATCACAATTAATTACTCAGACAGTTAACTTATTTGAATATGAAGAACTAGTTGTTTCTCACATTAATCAACTAACTTCACATTCATATATTGCTAAATGCCAAACTCGCTATTTGAAAGAGCTAAAAAATAATTTAGGTTGCAATGAATGTATTATACAGGCAAATTTTGCAGAGAACTATCAATTTGTTATACAGGATGAAATACAAAGTTATCATTGGAATAAACAACAATGTACACCTGTTGTTATATATTTTAAGGAAATTTCTAAAACATATATTTAGCATAAGTCGTTCTGTTTTTTAAGTGATAACAATGATCATGATACATGCTTTTGTGTATGAATTTCAAAAGAAAATTGTAGAGTACATTAAAGAATATTTAGTTGGTATCCATTTATTATTTATTATTTTACTGATGGATGTTCTGCTCGTTATAAAAACTATAAAAACTTTATAAATCTATGCCACCATAAGGAAGATTTTAAGATTACAGCTGAATGGGTATTTTTTGCAATCAGCCATGGAAAATCCACTTGTGATGGCATAGGTGGTACCGTTAAAAGAATGACAGCAAGAGCAAGTTTGCAAAGATCATTAGAAAACCAAATATTGACAGTTGATGTTATGCTTGAGTTTTGCATCACCAATATAAGCACAATCATATTTTATAAAATTACCTAAGAAACAGTTAATTCAAGGCAACAGCAAATAAAGGAGCGATTTGAAACAGGAAAAACTGTTTCAGGTATCAGAAGTTATCATCATTACATACCCATTTCAAAATTTGAAATTAGTTATAAAAGAACAAGCGAACATCAATGTGTTGACAGATTTATACTGTCAAAAGCAGTAACGTGTGATGTTGTAAATGTACCAAATCTAAATGATTTTATTGCATGCAAGTACGATTCCTTTTGGTGGATAGGCATGGTTACAGAGACAGATATTACAACAAATGGTATTCAAATTAAGTCTATGCACCCTCACTGTCCTTTTTCAAACTTCATTTAGCCACAGAGAGATGATATCTGTTGGGTACCATTGTCGAGTTTAATTGCAGTAATCAAAGTCCCAACAACAAAATCAGGGCGAACATATAACATTGATGTAAATAATTATAACACTATAACTAATAAATTTTAATTTTTTTGAGTTTTTAATTTGCAAATTTTGTATATATTATATATATACTTTCATTTCTTGAACTTCTTTCCAAGTAATTTATTTGTTTTGGAGCCTCTTTTTTTTTTTTAAGTTAATTTGTCTTAGTTTGATAAATATGAAACTAATGTTTTATAAGGAATAAATTTAAGTATATTTGAAGATGTTTTTATTTCTGTTTTAAGGCCGCAATCTGATTCTTTGTAATAACTCCAACTAAACTATTTAATACAACCTCTGAAAAAAACAACTAAATTTGTGATAAACATCTGCATTTATATGATTCTTCCCCTTTGAAAAATTTTTTTAAGATTAGATTCTATAAAATTACAAAGAAATCAGAAACAGCTAGTTAACAACAACTAGAGGAACAGTTTGATGTTGCCAAAACGGTTTCAGTTACAAAACTGTCAAATTACACCCTTTTTTTCTTGTTTAATTTATCAAAATACCTGTTTTTAAGCATTAAATTTAAGTAGATTTGAACATGTTTTTATTTTTGTTTTAAAAAAGACCACTCTCCAATTCTTTATAATAACTATAAGTTAACTATTCAGGACAAATTTAAAAAAAAAAAATTTTTCTTTTGATTAGACTCACCCAGTAAAATTGTGGTAAACATTTACATTTTAGATGTTATGTTTGTTTTTAAATATTTTAAGTTATTTCATTGGATTCGTTGGCCCAAAAATGTAAAGGTACAAATTTCCAGCTTTCCAACACACATATAACAGAAACTAGGACCAAAACCATTTTTAGAAATTGCGGATTTTTGTCGGTTGGAGGCAAACTTAAAATAGCTATATCTTAGAAACTGACTGAAATTAGGCGATAAAATTTTCAGGATGTTCATAATTTATTCAAATCTTTAAGTGGTTTAAAAATCAGCAAAATCTGAGACTTAAGGTAGCATGTCCTGGACGTTTTTACACGAAATCGCCCTATTATGAAACTGTCTATTTTAAACAATAAACTAAAATCAGTTTTTGAAAACACTTCTATTGTACTATCACAACATCAACCAAAAAATATTTTGAGACACATAAGTACACCAAGTTTTAATAGGAAACCAGTTGTTATTAATGATGAATGTAAGGTTTTAAAATGTTGTAAGTTACATACTATGTATCTTCTGTTTGTTAACCATTTTACCACATCATCTGGTAAAGTACGGAACATTAAAACTTCAATATCATATAATTCCAAAAGTATTATTTATTTTTTATCATATAAAGGATGTGACAGAAAAACAACATCAATTAGTAAAACTAACAACCTAAGATTAAGAACTAATCTACACATCTACACATGCAGAACAGGCATTGGTTTAGATAAATTTGATCAGCATGTTTTAAATTGTCATAAAAATGAACCTTTTTTCAAATTATTTCCAATGTTAAAACTCTCAAATGAGAATTTACTTTTTTTTATAAAGCTCGTCTAAATAAACAGTGACATGGCACAAGGAACATATAAACAGAAAGTTATTATTTTCACATTACTTTTAAAACTTCCTTACCAATAAGAATCAAGTTATACCATATTATTGTTAGTATAATTTTTTATATATATAAACTTTATATATATATAAATTTTTATATATATGAAGTTTTTTATATATATAAATGTTTTTTTTAAAAATTTAACTAATAAATATATTTTACTCATCATTTAGTTTGAATAGTTTTTCTTTTGTTACCTAGAACTTTTACTTATGTTTGTTAAAAAATTTTGCTAAACATATATATATATATATATATATATATATATATATATATATATATATATATATATATATATATATATATATATATATATAAAAACAAATAAGCATCACAATTTTGATGCTTAAAGAATAGAGCAATAATAATTGCCCTATTCTTTAAAAACATTGAGCACTCTATATATTAAATATATATATATATATATATATATATATATATATATATATATATATATATATATATATATATATATATATATATATAAACATATATATATATAAAAACAAATAAGCATCACAATTTTGATGCTTATTTGTTGAATTTTTTTTTAGTTTAAAAAGTTTTTGTTTCAGGTATAACAGGATTTGTTGATATTGATGAGTTTGGAGACAGAATACCATTATTTGTAATAGATAATGTACATAACGGAACAATTTTGCATTCAGCTTCATACGATCCTTTGTTAAAAGCTCCAATTTCAATAATTGGTAATTCATTGTATTTTCTTGGTGGATATAAAACTGCACCTGCAGATATACCTAAATGTGGATTTAAAAATGATAAATGTTCAGGTAGTCTATAATTCATATTGTTTTTTTTTTAGTTAAAGTATAAATACCCTGTTGTGAAAATATGAAAAAGCAAAAAATCCAATTTCAAATTTTGCATAAAGCGCATTAAAAGATCTGAATTGTATATACATCAAGTGTTAAAAATCTATTGTAAAACTTGAATTTTTATAATACTTTTACTTGCATGATAATTGCAAGAGTGTTAAATAAGTGTCTCTTATTGAATAGAATAAAAAAATATTTATAAAGAAAAATTCTAGTTTCAAATTTTACATAAAATCATATAGTTAAGTATAATTAAGTAATAAAGTCATATAATTAAATATAATTAAGTTATAAAATCATATAATTAAGTATAGTTAATTCCTATTCTTCTTATCTCTTTTTATGAACTATATATTCTAGTAAAACAGTTTACAAGTTTTTTGCTATTGAATTCTATTGATGCACCTATGCAGCCAATCTTAAAACTCTGGGTGTCTTGATCTCTTGTACCTTTGTCAGTGGGAACTGAAAAGATTATGGCAGGCTTCAGTTGCTTGGTCTGAATAAATTCCATTTACTTTTTTAGTGATGGCCATTCTGCACTCATATCTTGCAGTCATAAATAGGAACTAAACCATTCAATTTTAACATAACTACCATCAAGGGCATTGCCAAAGCAAGCTTTTACATCAACATCGAACTTTCTTAGTGTATCATTAAAGAAAACAGCTAGAGAGAAGGATTGCTGCTGAGTTAATCTCTCCAAAATATTCACATTCTTCAAAAGCATGCTGCACTCATTTTCAGCCAGTTGTTCACTGTCAAATAGCTACTGCTAAATGTGATGTAAAGCAAATAGCCATTTAAAGGATGTGTCTAGTCTTGAAAGAGATTGTATAGGGTTGTTTATAACTCCAAGCAGCAGATGGAGCTCCATTGGTGGAAGCAAATCAAGTACAAATTTATCAGAAGCATTGATGGTGCATGAATTGACCTTTTAAACTTCCTTGATGTTAGCTCCAGCTTCACTGAAAATCTCTCTGGATTGATCCAAAAGTTCTTAGAGATCTGCACTTAGCAAGATCTTTTGATGCAATGTCACACCATGAGCATGGGTGCCCACTAGAATGTATGCACCCATGCACAAAAAGAGATTATGTTGTTGTTGTTGTATTTATTTCTTAACTTAAATATGTAGAATATACTTTTATTTCATGATTTTTTTAAAATTATTTCTTTCTAGTGAGTTTTCCTTATATTCCGATTGGTGTTAGCATTTCTGCAGTATTGGTGCTATCAATTATAATAATTTTTTATCTTTACAGGTAGATTTTCTTATTATTGTTTTGTTTTATTTGCACATTATTTTTTACTTTTTAGATTTTTAAATGTTGTTTATTTGAGAAAACAGTTCTTTTTGATAATTTTTACTTTTTATTCAAACTTTTTTTTGATAAGTGTATAAAAAAGATAATATAATATAAGATAGACAATATAATATTTAGTTTTTCTAATCTTTATTAATAGAAAAAGAAAGTATGAAATGAGTATACTTATGAAGGGATTGATTGTTAATTGGACTGATTTATCTTTTATTGGTGATGGTACTTTAAAAGCTTCAGTGCGAAGCAGGATGTCTTTGGTAACATATTTGTGATTTATTTTCATTATTGTTAAGGTTTTAGTGATAAAAATAAAATTTTTATTTATTCAAATAATTACTAATATAAAACATGTTTATCAAACCTCATTTAAAAAGATTACTTTTATATATACATACATATATATATATATATATATATATATATATATATATATATATATATATATATATATATATATATATATATATATATGTGCATGCAACTATGAATGCATGTTTAAATAACATCTGTTACATCATACTGAAATAACCTGCTGCCTGGGGCTTTAGTAAATACATTAACTATCATATAACCTGCTCTTGCAAGGGAGTGCTGCTACATTGGTTGAGGGTTTGGCATGGGGCAGAAATCTTTTTAGTTATATCCAAGTTAAAATTTTTTTTTGGATGCAAAAAGTTTTAGTGGCTAAATGTATAGTTCTTTTGAAAAACTGATTTCATCAGAAACTCATCAGAAAAATTAAGAAAAAAATTGTTGAGAAGCTTTGTTACTACATTGCTGCTTATTTTTTTCATTTAATTTGAATCTGAGTTTAAGGTCAGTATTTGTTTGCTCTGTTTATCTGTTTAATTATATATTCTACAACAAGATCCAAAATTAATAAAATAAAGCAATAAAATTTTTATTTAGCTGCTATTTTGTCTAGCTCACTTGCCATTGTATTATTTTGAACAAAAATTTGCACATCATCTGCATAACTTATTCTATCTTTCCTAAAATAGCATATTTTTATTGATTGATAGGGCAGAAGTTGAATTTAACCAGGTTTTAATTATGGAGCTTAGATCGTATTTGTCTTGTTCAGCTAATAGATGCAGTTGAGTAATTTTGTTTTTATTGAGTGAAGTTGAATTGGTTCAGAAGCAATTTGGATGGGGAGATTTTTTCTGATGAAGAATGTTTTTGGTTTAATGCAGATTTATTCTGATGAAGATTGTTTTTGGTTTGCTAACTTTTTAGACTGGAATGACATGTGACAGCCCTGCAGCTGCTGTTCCAGCTTTTTTCCAGTCGGCAAGTGTGTTTCTTTCAGGTATTGAGACTCCCTACTCAGAAACAAGTTAAAAAGGCTGGTTAAGTACTCAATTTGTCTTTAGGGCGTTATTATATTTTTTCCTGTTTTTATTTAATAATTTATTTATTTAAACTTAATATGGAGTTTGATCTGGACTAACAAAAACTTTGTTCTTATATTTGTTAGTTTTTAATAGCTTTTTTTTTCTGGCAGTTAGTATACTGTTTCTAATCTCTATGCCTTTAAATTAGACAACGAGTGGCTGAGTAGCTAGCAAGTTCTTTGGTGCACTTATAAAAGTTGGAAGTTTATGAACTATTTTGTGAGTAGAACCTATTTTAACGGCTCAATAACAGACTACACGAGTTGCTTTGCTTGCTTGCATCTTATTATTTTGTTCAGTAACCTTTGTGAGGTGGTAGCTAACCCCAAATCAAAAGCAGCATTTGCTGCTGTTGATTTGGAGTTAGCTGCCACCTCTGACCAAGCTGTTGAATTTACAGTTTATGTTTTTGAAACAGTTGTTGTAGTTTGATGCTCTTAAACGTGTTGTAATTCAAGTTTAAGAGCTGTTTATTTTAAGTGTTGATATTTTCTCTGTGAGAAATTTTATTGTTATTGCAAGCAACTGAATCCAGCTGTCATATCTTGGAGTTGTTTCTGATGGTTGAACACTCATTTTCAGCCAGTTTGTTAATGTGCAAATTAGATTGCATTAACATTTTTTATCTTTTTTGTCATTAATAATTTTATTCTGTATTCTATAAGAGAGATACCACCTTGAATAACATTGGATTACCTCTAAACACAAGCTGAGAGGGCTACCACCCTAAATAATAGTGAGTTTACCCCTAGTGAATTAATTAACCTTATTACACAGCAAGTTTCAGTACATGTTTTTTCTTATTGTATACTAAATTTTAGGTGTTAAATATGACCTAAATGCAAAAAATGAAGTTTTTTGCTAAACCATATAAACTAAACTTAGTTAAAAACAAGTAAAATAAAAACAAATTTAATCATTAACCAATTTACTTTTTGAATTTAATATCTAATAGAGAAAGAGCATCATCAGAAGAACCAGTCCAAATATGACAACATGGTTCCATGTAAAGGCTGATAAGAAATTTATAGAAATAAAGAACCAAATTAAAAGTATAAAAAACGGTGAAATTTTGAATGAAACCTTTCAAATGATGCTAATGACTGCAAAAGATGCTGATGACTGCAAAAGATGTTGATGACTGCAAAAGATACTGATGACTGCAAAAGATGCTGATGACTGCAAAAGATGCTGATGACTGCAAAAGATGATGATGACTGCAAAAGATGATGATAACTTTTTAGTTTCTTTTTAAGACATTATTTGACACATCCGACAAGATGTATATCCAGCTAGATACTTTATTACAAATTTATTACATTTTTGATGTTATTTTAGGTGTACCTCAATGATTATTATACCAGTTATATTCCTAAAATGAAAAAATCATGTCAAATTTATTACTTGAACTTTAGAAAAGCAATTTAATTGACAACCAACCTGTTGGTCACCATTCTATAAGATTAGGATCAACCATTGTTTTTTACAAATCATCTCAACTGTTTATGAAGACAATAAGAAACTGTAAAATTGAGCTTAACAAAGAAATACTGATTGAGCTTAAACACGTATGATTTTTATGTCTTTTTAATTTTTTTTATGTACATTTTATATTTACATTTATTTTTTTAATGTATATTTTTTATTCTCTAATTTTAGATATATTTTTTGATTGTTGATTTGTAATTTATAAGTTAATTATCTGTAGTTTATAATTATTTGTTTCTAATTTATTCATTACAATGTTTTGGAAAGATATTCTTTGTTTCACATTTTTATTTGTTTAGATTAAAGATTTAAATGAAGCAAACATCAACCCATTTTATGGAGTTGTTGTTCATGGCCATGATTATCATCTGCTTTGGTCGTATTGTTCAAAAGGAACATTACAGGTTTTTGATACTCTTCTTCTTATTCAAAATTGGTTCTTGTTATCTTATTGATTTATTTACTTATTATTGATTTTTTGTTTGTTAAGTCTAGACTGCAAAACAGATTAATGCCAAAAAGAGATTAAATGCCAAAAAGATTATTGTAAAAAATTGTGAAAAACTCTTCTATAATGTTATGTATAAAGAAGAAAATGGTGTTATGCAAACCTATTGGAACTACACGAGTGTCAAGCCTTGGACTGGATTTTAAAAATAATTCTGATAAATGAATAGAGGAGATAGTAAGGGAGATTTAGACCATGGCTATGGTGAGGGAGATAGTGAGGGCGACTTAGACCATGGCTAAGGTGAGGGAGATAGTGAATTAGATTTAGACCATGGCTAAGGAGTTTGTTTGATAAATTATCATTAGTGGAAATGAAAAAATAATTCTTTTAGTAATCATTAAATAAACCAACATTCATTTTTTCTTACATATTAGTTAAGTTTAATTTAAGTTTCACTTTTTTAATAACAACAGTTTAGATATTAACATCAATGTTTTTATTTTGATTCTAACTTACAGTTTAATTTAGTGATTGACTAAAATTTTGTTTTGGTAGCGGTTTTAGCCAAAATTTCAATTTAAACCGAAATTTTGGTTTTTATAAATTTGGAAAATATTTCAGTTGGAAAATATGATGAAAACCAAAAATTATGTTTGGTTCTAATTTTTTATTTAACTTAGAAAATTTTTGACAACTTTCACAAAATATTTTACCATTTCTAAATGAAATTTTAAGCCCATCGTTCACAAATTTTATATAAATAATTTTTTAGTTTGTAAATAACGCTTATTCATCTGCTTTTTAAAAATATCAAAACTGCAAATAATCAAACCATTGTAGTGCACATAATATTCTGAGTCTTGTACTGATTACGTTTTAATAAAAGAAAACAAATTTAGTTTAACTAATTTAGATAAAAAGTAAACAAGGATAAATTTTCATGGATGTAAGCTTTAAGTTATTTTTATAGATTTTTCTAAGATAAAAAGAAGTCGTCAAAAAAATAAACAACAAATATAAAATTTCATTATTAACTAACATTTTCTAATGAAAATTATTTTTTTTAGTCAAAATTTCAGTTTTAGTTTCGGTAAAATTTTTGGTATTTGGTTTTGGTATTGAACTAGTTCACCTCTCAACTGTCTCAGTTCACCTTTCAGTTTATTTCGGTTTCGACGTACTTCCTGTTTCAGTCAATCACTGTTAAAAAGTCTTTAAAAGTTTTTGTATTTGCCATATAAAAGTAGAATGTAATGTTTTAATTTTCAACAAATTTAACTGTTTTCAGGATGTTCTTCAGAATGATGAAATTAATTGTGATTGGATGTTTCGACTTTCATTTGCTAAAGATGTAGCTCAGGTAAAAAGTTTAAGAATTCAAGTTCTATGATGCATGTGTTTTTATTTTCAAAAAGTATGAAGTTCAAAAGTGTTTATTTTTACATTCATGCAAAATCTTTTTGTGTGTGATTTTTTATTTTTTTTTAAGTTCTTTTTTAAGTATTTATAAACTTTATGTTTGTATTTAATTTAGCCTAAAACAAAATAAAACAGCAAACAATCATTTAAAACAATTAAAGTTAAATAAACTATTAAAATAGTTATTATTTATTATTTAAATTTTAAAAATAAATTTCTGTTCTTTAAATATTTTTTTCAAACTGATTATTTTGGTTTAAAACATAACAATTTGATGAATATTTCATAAGATGAATTAAATCAATGTTTCTTCTTCCAACAAATTCTTTTTTTCAGAACTACTGTTTTAGAAGACTAATTGTTGTCTTTGCTTTGTCCAATTTTTTTTTTTTTTTGATAAATTGAACCATAAAACTTCAGGACCATAAGATGGGTTATGATATGTCTTAAGATATAACTTTTATTAAACTTAAAGAATCTCAAAAGCCTTCATAACTTCAGTTATAAAAGTTACTTTATGAAATCAGTAATAACAAATCCTTGAAAAATTAATTTTTTACTATTTGTCTGATGGTTGTAATAACATGAGTTGTATCAATATTCTATTTAATTTTTTAGCTTTTTTATTCATTGTGGAGAAAATTTGGAAAAAAAAATTATTATTTATTTACAACAAAAATATTAAATACAAAAATATAAATTAACTCAAATTTTACATTAGGACTTGCGTATATATTGACTACCCCACGGAAGGTCTGATACCCATACTAAAACCATTGTCTAAATGACTTTAAGATCAACTTTGTTATTCATATGTGAGTTCTAAAAATAAAAAAATTTTAATTTTTTTTTAAATTTACTTGAAAAGCAAAATTTAGAACAATAGAAATACCAGCGGTTGCTGTAATGTACCTCACTCTTAACAGATGTTGGTTAAATAGTTTTTAAACACTGAAACAGAGTCTCTAAGTTAGAAGTACGTTTTTTGTTAAATCAAAGACATAAATTTCTTTATTGAGAGATTTTGTATTAATATCTTGATTAGTACTCATTTAAAATGAGAAATAACTCTTTAAAATGAGAACTAACTGATTACTACGTACTTTGTATAGCTTTTTCTAGCTGAATTTTGATATCAAAATTTTCTTCTACTGGATTTTCAAAATCAACTTTACTATCTTCTATACATTCTTCAATTGATGTAAAATTCTTAGTTAAAGATCTTTAGCTGATGATATAACTGCTTTTTTTTCGTTGGCCTAAATCTAAAAAAATTTAATGTACTAGATAATAGAAAACTAGGTTTGTTTAGATATTCCTTAAGTTGAATCAAATTAGAATTTGCTTATGCCTAAAATTCTAATTTCTAAAGTTTGATATAAGTCTTTGCTTATGTCAGATTCGTACAATTGTAGTTGACTTAAATCAAAACTAAATATTTTTTCTGCTGCAAGGAAATTTGAGTTTTGACTGAAAAGTTCTTCGGCTCCAAACTTTACAGGTTTTAAAGGTTTTTAACTAAAGGTTTTTAACTAAATCTTTAGCTATTTGCAGCTTTGGTATTGTTATTGAAGACTGCACTTAGATAAGAGTTTTTTTAAAGTATTTGCTCAGCTTTATAAAACAATCAATCATATCAAATAATGAGTTCCAACATGTCTTGCAGTCTCAAATAGCTTTAAGTTCATGTCCAAGTTCTAATTTTACATGCTTCTGCAACTTTAACAGGTGATTTTTCGAACAATTTTATTATTATGAGCACTTTTTTTAAAAATTGAAAAATAGTTTTTTACAACAACAGGTTCTTCTGAACTATTTTCAAATTCAATGCAGTCTACATATATATATATATATATATATATATATATATATATATATATATATATATATATATATATATATATATATATATATATATATATACACATATATATATGTATATATATATATGTATATATATATATATATATATGTATATATATATACATATATATATATATATATGTATATATATATATGTATATATATATACATATATATATATATATGTATATATACCTATATATATACATATATATATATATATATATGTATATATATATATGTATATATACATATATATATGTATATATACATATATATATATATATATGTGTATATATACAATAATAATAATAATAAGCTGCGGCGAACAATAAAATGTCGCTTGAAAGGGGTAGCAACCCTTTAGCTCTTTGCCAGTAGACAATGAGCTGTAGCAGCAATTCGGTACATTAACTTAAATACTAGTGTTGGCTACAGTGTTTGTCTAAACGATTTTTAAATTCATTGAGATGACGAGAGTCAATTACAGTTTGTGGGAGTGAATTCCATCGGTTTACTACTCTGTTAGGGAAGAAATTGAGTCTAGTTGAAACAGCACGCATATTGTTATTGAGGTCAGAAGCGTTAAAAAACTCTTTGCATTGATGATGAGAGTGTCCTCTAGTTATTTGCACAGATGGATAGCCGATTTGTGGGTTAATCCAATAAATATTTTCTAAATTATTTATAAACTTGAAGTTGTAGATTAAATCACCTCGATTGCGTCTTTCATTTAGTGAGGTAAGATGAAGGTGTGCTAATCTGGCTTCACTGGATAAGGCTTTGAGAGATGGAATTGCTTTGGTGGCACGATTTTGGACTTTTTCAATTTTTTCAACGTTGTGTGCAGAACGATAATTCCACACAGGAGCAGCATACTCAAGGTGAGGTCTGACCAGCGATGTGTAGAGCCTCTTCCAAACTTGTGCATTTTTATAAATAAATGATTTCTTTAGTTGACCGAGAACAGAGTTAGCTTTTGATGATATTATTTCAACGTGTGTATCCCATTTGAGGTTGTGTGAAATGCAAATCCCAAGATCTTTTTCACTGTACGAGGAGTCCAGAAGCTGCTTCCCTTGCTGAGTCAAGATATAGTATTGGTGGTTAAGATTTTTGCTTTTGTTAAAGTGTAAGATAAGGCACTTTTTGTAATTAAGTCATAAGCGCCAGGTTAGAGTCCAAGACACAATGTGATTTATATCCATCTGGAGCAGAGCTGGGCTCTCAGGTGTAGAATTTGTGGAAATAACTTTACTGTCATCAGCGTATAACTTCATTGGATTGCTAACTAGGTCTGTTATGTCATTAATGTATAAGATGAATAAAAGTGGTCCTAGAACAGATCCTTGAGGGACACCACTGGTGACTGGTAACGACTCTGAAATGGTGGAACCCATGACAACTCATTGTGTTCTTTTAGAAAGAAAAGAATTTATCCAATTAAGAAGCATATTAGAGATACCATAACCAGAAAGTTTGTGGAGCATCAGATCATGAGGAGGTGTGTCAAACGCTTTTTCATAATCTAAATATAAAACATCTACACTATAGCCTTTTGCCATTGAGTGTGAGATCTGATCGATAGTTTCCAATAAATTGGTAATGCATGATTTTTTTGGAACAAACCCATGCTGATTTTGAGATAAAAGATTATTTGCACTTAGATACTCGGTTAAACAATCTTTTACAATACGCTCTAGGATTTTGCAGCAGGCAGAAGTTAGGGAAATTGGTCTGTAGTTTGATGCATCAAGTTTAGATCATTTCTTGTGAAGCGGTGTTATGTTAGCTTCCAGCCACGCGGCTGGGACTCGACCTTCACAAATAGATTTTATAAATATGTAGGTAATGGGCATGTTCAGAGATGAAGAACATTTGTTAAGGACATGTGGGTGAATGCCGTCTATGCCTGCTGGTTTATGCAAGTTTAGGTTTGAAAGTAACACTTGTATGTAGTTCTCATTAAGTCTATTTAAGACTGACGTCTCATCAATCACGGAAAATGTGCGCTTTTCGAATGTTGGCAGCGATTGACTCAAATTTAAAGGAGTAAAAACAGATGAAAAGTAATTGTTAAGGATTGTAGCTATATGGCTTTCATTAGAAGTAATGTTTCCATTTGACTCTTTCATAGACCTTATTTGATTTTTAACTTTAAGTTTCATGTTTATATACCTATATATAAGTTTTGGATTTGCCTTGGCTTTTTCGGATATAGATTTTTCATATTGAGCAATAGAATGAGTTAGAGTTTGTTTTACTTTATTGCAGCTAATATTGTATAGTTTAGTGTCCAGACGCCAGTTTGGGTTTTTGCTTCTCTTCTGATCCAAGGTGTGTGTAAAGCAGAATAATTCGATTTGATTGCTGGTATTTGAAGATTACACCCTTCAATATAGATAGATTGGAATACATTATAACATTTATTAATATTTAAATTTTTAAAACGATTAATCCAGTCAATATCTTTGAAATACATGTTTAGTTTATCGAAATTGCCATTTTTAAAATCTTGTCGAGATGAAGAAAACCGATTTCTAGGAGTGGTTGACGATTCTACAGCGAATTTCCAAGTTAGAATTAAATGAGCTCGTCCTTTTTTAGTGCACCCCAGTTGAGAATGTCTTTCAAGAGAAAATATACGTTGAGATGACTCCGTTAAAATAAGATCTAGAGTGCTGGATGGACCTAATATAGAGTTCAATTGAAAAGTATAAAAATTGACATGCTGTGTTAAATGATTTGAATCAAATGTTTCAATAAAGTCTTCAGCTAGTGAGTTTGTGGTAATTGCTGTGTTGTTATGCCATGTGGTATGGTCAAGGTTAAAATCTCCTGCGATAAGAAGACCAGAGTAGTGTTTTTTTTCGACTAAATTAGATGCAAAATTTATCGAGGCTTTAATTTGATTATTTACAAAGTTATTGCTGAGGGGTGAACGGTATATACAACCAACTAGAATTTTTTCAGTTCCAAGAATAACTGAGCACCAAATTTGTTCAGAGTCATTGTTGAGTTCAAGATATGTTACTTCATGGCTTATTAGTGTATCAGATATATAAATGCAGACTCCACCATGAAGATTAATTGTGCGATCATGCCTATATGCGATATAATTAGTGAGGTTAATAATAGAGTTTTCATTAAACCATGTTTCTGTTATAAAGACAAGACTCAGTGGTGCTTATGAAGTTTGAATAAGGCTTTGCAGCTCGTCAAGCTTCTCTGCGTTTAACAAGGTCACATTTGTATAAAAACAACTAAAACTGTTAAGATGAATTGTTGTGTTTTTTTTATTATTGATAATCATTTTTATATTATTATTGATTCTGTTGTGAACTGATTTAAGTTTTAATTCTGTTTTAACATGTCTTGGATCATAATTTTTTTCCAAGGGTTGAGTCCCAAACTCCATCAACGCGTGTGACTCTACCACTACGGATGGCAAAACGAAAGGGCTGATCCTTTTGCTGACTTTCAAGTTTTTCTTTGTTGAGCCTGTTACATTCTATACGTAGTAGTTTAGATTGCCTTTGTTGAGCAGGAGTTTCATCTGGATTGATGTAGATTCCATTTCGAGCATTGTTGAGTCTAAGTTTATGGGCAACTTTGAGAATTGTATTTCTTTCATTTACGTTATTAAAAACTACTTGTAATGGACCTGTTTGTGTTGAGGAGCTTTTGCCACCTCTAAAGCGTCTAATAGTAACATGCTTACATTCAACATTTAGTTCGTTTAAAAGTGATGTAACTAGCATTTTATCATGTTCAATACGGTCGGCAGCGACTAGAGAAGAAGATGTCTCAGTACCAAAAATAATAACATTTTTTTGTTTTTTTTCTCTTTCCTGAACTTCACGTGCATTTGCATCCAGCAATTCTAGTTGAGCATTTGACTTTGTTATTTTACCTCTTCCAGAAACTACTGAGGCCCAGCTGGAGTTTGTTATATTGCTGCTGTTAGTGTAAGGTTTTAAAGTTTGTGATTCAGAAATGCTGACATCTGAGGCCCACTGATTCTCAAGTGCTGTTACTTTTGCATCTTGAATAAGTTTTTCTTTTTGAAGATACTCTATTTGTTCACGCAAATTAGAGTTTTCATCTCTAAGCATACGAATTTCATTTGTTGTAGCTGTTTTAAATGCAAGAAACTCATATCGAAGTTCTTCGTTCTTACTTATTGCAAAAGCAACTGAATTCGCCTTGAGTTGTGTGGCTGACATTTTCGACTTCTGACTTTATGAAGTTTGCTGTTTCTTATCTTGCAAGGAGGGCTACCACCCTTAATAACAGTGGATTACCTTATTAACACAAATAGAACTGTTAGTTTTTTGTGTTTTTTTCCGTATTATATATATATATATTATGTGTATATATATATATGTATATATATATATATATATATATATATATATATATGTATATATATATATATATATATATATATATATATATATATATATATATATATATATACATATATATATATATATATATATGTATATATATATATATTATGTATATATATATATACATATATATATATATACACATAGATATATATATATATATATATACACATAGATATATATATATATATATATATATACACATAGATATATATATATGTATATATACACATAGATATATATAGATATATATACACATAGATATATATATATATATATATATATATATATATATATATATATATATATATATATATATATATACATATATATGTATATATATATATTTAATTATACAGCCCTTGGAATAAGGAAAAATGAGGTCAGCAATTACTTGCCGACCTTAATCTGAATAAGGTCAGCATATATATATATATATATATATATATATATATATATATATATATATATATATATATATATATATATACACACAGGGCTTGTGATGAAGAAAATCGTCAAGCGTGTTATATCGCGCTCGTAAAATTAGAATAAGTTTTCATCGAGCGTGATTATGTGCGCTCGAGATAACGTCGGCGAGCACGATCACGAAAATTGCTGAAGGCGATGCTCATAAAAAGCTTTTTATTTTTTATGTCTTTTTTTATTTGTTACATAATTCTTTCGTCAAAAAATGTTTGAATTAGTATCACACTCATGAAACTACTTCAACGAAGTAGATTTTTATACTTCTAAACTTCTTGTATATTGTCAGATCGCGATTTTATTATTAACTATTTAGGTTATAAACTATATAGGTTATAAAAAAATAATATCAAACAAAAATGCAACTTCTTATTGATTTAGTATTGAAGTATAAATTAGTGACATAGTTTTGCTTCGTTGTTTTGATATATGTATTTTAAAATGTCACGCTGTAAACTTAATTTACGGTTAATGGTTTTTCTATTTCTTGATATTTTTTATTCAAATTAATTATTTAATTTTTTTCTAAAATTTCTTTTTTAAATTTCGATTTTTTATTTTAAAAAAATAACACAAGAATAATTTGAAATAATAATAAATAAGAATAATAACTTTCCATTTAATAAATATTGACATCATTACTTTGTTTCCTTTTCGAATGTCCTTGATTGGGAACATTCTAAACAACAGAATCGTTTTAATTTTGAATTAGAATAAAAAATAGTTGATAAAAAACCTATACTATGAACAAAAACTAATTTTAAAATTTACTCTATTATTATATTTATTTTTATTATAAACGATGTGTAGAATATTACAAATAATAAACCAAATAAATCTTACTTGATATTTTCACAAGATTAAAAATACTCTGCGGTTTCAATTTTCTTATAATGGTTTTCTAATTTTCTATTCTTATTTTATTTGCGCATTTTTATATTCTCATTGCGTTTCCACGTGCACATTCCATTATTGAAATTAGTGACTATTAATGACTTCAAACTGCTCATTCATTACATTAGTGCAAAAGAGAACGACGTAGTGCTTTTTATATTTTATATCAGTGCTTTAATAATAGAATATCTTTAATAAAAAATCTTTGTTAAATATTTTATGAAAATGAAAAAATAATCCCGAACTATTGGGCGAGCGTTATTTTATACGCTCGTTAAAAGCTGAACGAGCGTTGTTTATCGCGCCTAGAACGTTTAAAAATAACGTTTACGGGCGCGTTTTACGAGCGGAGCGCTCGCTTCATCACAAGCCCTGTATATATATAAATATATATAAATATATATATATATATATATATATATATATATATATATATATATTTATATATATATATATGTATGCATATATATATGTATATATATATAGTTTTTTAATTATTGGTAATGTAATATACAATATTTTTTATTTGATTCATAGGGTTTACATGTTATTCATAAAAGTTTGGTGGGTGTTCATGGTGACTTGCGGTCTGCAAATTGTTTGGTAGATAATAGATGGGTCTGCAAACTATCAAATTTTGGTTTAAGAAAAATTCAGAATAGTTTAAAAATCAATGAATTCCTAGCAGAAAACCGAAGTATATTTAAGTATATTTTTTTGTTGAGTTTCCATAGTTCCACAGTTGTGTGGTTTGGCCGGGTTTTCATAATGCTATTTTTAAATTTAAAGACGATTTTATAGATGAGTTAAAGCAATTTTCTACAATCAAATGTTTACAAATTAGGATTTTTAATATGATACTACCGTGAGGAGGATTACAATCCAAAGTTTTACAAACTCCTCCCACCCTTTCCCATAACTAAATTGGTGGTCTTCACCATGGCTAATAAAAATATATATATATATATATATATATTTATATATATATACATATATATATATATATATATATATATATACATATATATATATATATACATATATATATATATATATATATATATATATATATATATATATATATATATATATATATATATATGTATATATATATATATATATATATATATATATATATATACATATATATATATATATATATATATATATATATATATATATATATATATATATATATATATATATATATATATATATATATATATATAAAAGGGTGCATCAAACTCCCAGATGGGTTAAGTTCTTGATGGCCCTGTAATAAACATGTTCCTTTAAGAAGTTACTGTGTGAAATATTATAAAAATATAATTATTCCTAATGGGTCCACATGAAGCACGAAACAAAGCTTTCTACGGCATTATTAAGATATTATTGCAAATTTGTATTTCTAACTTAGCATGAATGAAGAGTTTGATAATTTATATCTTCTTACTGTAGAATGTTTCAAAATCTATTTGTATTTTCTGGAGTTAGCAACCACTGCACCAATAGCATGGCATAATCTGCTGTGAAGTTTACACAAAAAAAACCCAGAAAAGTTCAGTGTTTGGAATAGTAGCCGGTATTACAGAAGCAGATGTGGAGATAACTGGTAACAGATTACCGGCAAGTGGAGAAGTGCTGCGATGCTACATTCCTTTCTTCAAGAAAGCAAATATTCCAATAATAACAGAAAAGAAGGCCTGTGAAAAAATCATGGCGCAGTCTGAAAAGAATGCAAAAGTTTGTGAACTTCCTCTAGATCATTGTTCATCATTTTCAGCACTTGCCAAGCTTGAACAAATGTAAGAAGAACTCAGTTTGACATTTCTATTGTGGGTAAAAGATGCTGAAAGTTGAAATCATGACGAATGATGAAGACATAAAGTTTTTAGAGTTCATGAAGACAGACCGCACAGCATCATTTGGCTCCCATGACAAGAAATTGGCATTACAGTTACAGAGCAAGAAGACACTACTGCAAAAGCAAGAAGAAAGGAGACTAAGGGCAGAAGAAGCAGCTACTGTTACTGCTACAGTATCTGCTATTTGTACAGTAGAGCTCTCTAGCAACAGCAGCGAGGAAAATTGTGACGAAAGTAAATGTGATACCAATAGTCCCCTCAAGACTTCTGAAAAGAAAGTGGTAAAAATGCACCATCGAACCACTCGCACTGGAACAGCAGCTCATATACCTTATAACATTCTCAAATCTCTAAGAACTGTGGCTTTGGTAACAAGAATGAAAATTTCTCCTGCACAACAGTCTGCACTCACTAAGGTCATTATTAAAGAGTAGGAGGTGATGCTAGCAAAATTGCTGTATCATATGCCACAGCAGACAGGTCCAGATATATGGTGAATGAAGAAATTACTTCTGAAGTTCAGAAGTCATGGTTTCTACTAAAGTATGCTTCCCTGCACTGGGATTCTGATGAAGAGCCAGGCAACACATGACTTACAGGAAAGACTTATGGTCGCTGTTGGCGACAACACTAATGTCAAAATTCTTGGTGTACCTGCTTATCAACCAGGAATAGATCAAGATCTGGAAATATCAGAATTAGTCATACTTTGTTCTGGTCTGCATGGCATCATCACATTGAAAAAGTTATTTTAACACACGTTTTTAACGACTTTCACATTGAAGCATCAAAATTACCAGAAGTTACTGTATTTAGCACCATTAAGAAGCATTTTGACACAGTCCCTCATGGAAGCGTCGAGACATTCAGTCCATTCGACCTTCAATCTTTCTTGAATGATTTACAAACTGTTTCTCAGATTACTATGTGGAAGGAAAGTGCAGAAGCAGCTGCTGAATCTTCCATAGAGCATCAGTGAGAAGACTATAAAGAATTCAGTGAATTATGTTTGCTGTACCTTGATCCAGAAAACAGACAGTTTCACTTTCATCGACCGGGTGCAGTCCACAAAGCATGGTGGATGTCCAAAATATTGCACTCCATCAAAACGATCCTTCTTAAAGAGCATATCTGTTTGTTCCCAGCAGGAATAATTACCACTGCTGCACAGTAGATGAAGTTACGCAGCTTTGTCACCTTTGTGTTTCTGATATACAGTGTCTGGTGGACAACATGTAGATCTGCAATTAACGTCCCATGGCATGATCTTTGCCTTTATCAGAACCTTCTGAAGTACATACAAGTGAGTTCTGAAATATCTGGAGGCGCTATAAAAGCACTGAAGCATCATCTCTGGTACCTATGTCCTGAAATGGTGCCCCTTGCTTTATTCAGTGACATTGTTTCAAAGCCTGAATTGCAGTACTTAGCCCAGAAGCTTCCAGCAGCATGCCAAGTGATGGAATGGCTCTGTTGCATGATTGCTACAGAACTGGCTTTGGAAAACCCAAGTTCCCAACTGAAATCACTGCCACAACAAGACTTGGAGATTTGGTTACTGCAGATTCATGGTTCATTTTCAGCCTTTTAGAGATGAACGTGGATTTTCTTAACAATAATGTTAAAAACTGGCCAGTTCACCTTTTGTTTCTGTCATCAAAAATGAAGGCGATTTCTGTCAATGTTATCAATGACAGTGCAGAACACGGCATAAAACAAAGTGCAGACTTTCTAGATGCAGCCAAAGCCGAGGTGAGTTATCAGATCATTCTGCAAGTTGTTGAGGCTGACAGAAAGTTCTAAGTCTCCACAGCCGTAAGAAGAAACACCAACAGAGCAGCACCAACAGTCAAAGATCATGAAGATGACAATTGACAATTTAACTAAATACTCATAGTTCCAGTAGTTAAAAGCTACCTGTTGTACTGTGCTCTGTTTGATATTGTAAATTTTGTCATATTTGTTAGGAATATTTGAGTATTCTTTTGTCCATTTGACAGTCTTTGCAGTAATTCCTGGAACTATAAGTAATTTTGTGTATATTGTTTAAATAACTGACACCAAAAATAGTATTAATTACAGTTTATTGCAAAAAATACAGATATTTTTGTTCGTTCTAGACCCATTAAATTGCTACAGAAAAGTCTCAAATTTTTACAGGAGTCATAATTTATGAAGTGGAACACAGGAATCATAGGGCTGAAACTGAAGTAAATATTAAAAAAAAATGGTTGGGGGTTTGATGCACCCTAATATATATATATATATATATATATATATATATATATATATATATATATATATATATATATATATATATATATATATATATATATATATATATATATATATATATATATATATATATATATATATATATATATATATATATATATACATATGCAATTTTTCTAAAGTTCTAACAATATTTTTTTTAAAAGGAAATTGTTGTAAAGCGCCTGAGAGGATTCAAAATCCTCAGGAACAATATGAACCTTCTTCTGACATTTATAGCTATGGAATGATTTTGTATGAAATATGTACAAGAGGTGATCCCTATGAGATAGAAATACAATCTGGATTGACTCCAAAAGGTTTTTGTTTAACTTTTCTTTATATATTGAAATATGAGCACACACACACACACACACCTACATGCTGTTTTTGAAAAAAGAGAAAAATATTTAGTACTTTTTCTGCTGTGTATTTGTAACTACTTTGACTAGAAAATGTTTTGTTGCGAAAATTACTCTGTTTTAAGTTGATGCAAAACTTTACATGCTTTTGCAAAATACATTTCAAATCTTTTATTTTGTGAAACATATTTTTTCCAAAATATTTTTGTGTCTTTAATGTTATGATGTTATTTTTTCAATTCATCTCATGAGGATTTTGTTATAGCAATTTCTAATGAATGTATGGTATAGAAACACTGCAAAAATGTTAAGTTTCTTATACAATTTTTAAAAAAGAAACAAATAACGACAAATTATCTGCTTTATTGACAAATCCAATTGATTAAACATTCTTTATATAAAATCAAATGTTGCTTCTATTAAAATTTCGAAAAAAACAATTATTTCACACATGCTAAGTAACACAGGACTGAGTGATATATTCTCTTTATCGTCACTGGTATAGATTCTTTACAAAAATGTAGTGTTTCTACTCCAAAACTTTTTACATGAAATGTTTCCAGATTAATACTTGAATAAAAAGGTTTTGTGTAATCTAGTTAATGAATATTTTTTCTTTTCTTGACTTTAATATGTTCTTCGTAAATTAAATAAACAAACTTTATTGTTTTATTGTAATTATTGCAATGCAGCGTTGATTAAATTTAGGCATTGTTATCATCTGTATAGAAATCATACTCGCAAGTAATGTTTCTAGAAAAAAAAATCCTGTTTACTCGGTTTATCAGCATATTTATCGTATTGCAGTAATAGGTTTACTCTTTAAGTTGATTTTTTTTCTAATACAAAATAAATAGTTACCTTTTATTAATTCATAAAATCTTTTGCCTATTTCACTATAAATTGATTCAACAGCATTATAAATTAGTTTACAATTCTCACTTGTATAGATATTCTACCTTCTAACACACACGCATGCACACACATTTTTCCTGAGTTTTAAAATCAACTGGTTTTGTTTATACACAATTTCAAGTATAAAAAAGTATAAAACTGCTATAGACAAAAAATATTCAATACAATATTGAAAACTAATAATTATTTTATATGCAATATAACAAAAAAAACATAAAAGGTGTAAAATCCATTTATTTCGCATAAACTTTCAATTAAATCTATGACTTAATTGAATGTTTGTAAATGTAGCTGCAAAGTGAAAGCATTAAAGTCAGGTCAGATTATCCTGCTTCTGGTAAAATGTAACCCAATACAACCTGCTTCATATCCTACTGCCGTGTAGCATATGTTTTTTCAGGCAAAGAGTAGGGGAAGCCAACTCCGACTTAAAACACCCCCTGTCTTGGGGATCTTGGTTGAGTAAAGGGTAGAGATGGTGTCTCGATAAAAATACTCATCTTGGGCAGATGTTAAACGCATCTGGCTACTGTCTTGTAGCAGGCCTCCGAGGCAAAGACTTGAGGGGTAAACAGATTCTTTCTGTTGACCAGCCTCGCATTCCTTCTGCATCTATTAGGCTCACGCAGATATATTTATAATACATTGTTTCCAGTTTAGTATCTTAAATGCTGGATCTTTTCGACTCAATGCATGGGTTTTGTTTGTGTTTCTGTTTTTATGACAAGCAACTCATTCTATTATCTCTTAATACAGCTCTAAATTTCAGATTTATGGTTCTGAGGCTGGCTGGTAGTCAGGTTTCCCGAAATCTGTGGTAGTTCTCAGTAGCTCATTCCATCAACAGCTGTAAAATATCAGAGTATTAACAAAGCCATGTTACGCATGGATGGTGTTCCTGTTTGTACTTTTGGTGTGCATTGTCGAGGCCACATTTAGACCCCTTTTTTACGGCTTAGGTTTATAAATAGTAATAAGGCAGTTGCTTGGACAATTAAATAGTGTACTGAGTACTATCTATGCTTTGAGTCAAGTACTTTAACAAATTTGAAAATGACTTTTTTTATTTATTTATTTATTTATTTTATATTTCACTGTTAAAATAAATTACAGATTAGTTTTGTATGGTAAATATCAGTAAATAAAATACTTTAAAAACAGACGGGGACTCAAAGAAGATATCTCTATGATGCAATATCACCTCAATCTTATAATAGAGCACCTTAATATAATAAAATATTGTCAAAAAGAGTTAAATATATAAAAGTAATAAAGTAAAAAAACATAAAATAAACTAAAGATAAAGTCAGAAAGCAAATTATTTTTGCAACTACAATGATATTTTGCAATAACTATTTTACATTTAGGTATTCAAAGATTTAGAAATATATACAAACATATACACAAAGATTAAAAAATTTTACATTAAAAGACACATACATCATTAGTAGCTACTAAGAATAATAAGTAAAATTCATTTGAATAAGTTTACAAAAGGGTTTTGGAATTATTATTCCGCAAAATTAAAAATGTGTTTTTTTGCTTAGAACTTAAATGAGTTTAATGATTTTACCATATTTGCATTATTTTTTTGAAAAGAATTCCATTACTTAGGTTCACGATATGCTATTGAATATTTTGTATATTTAATTTCCTAGGCAGTTTGAAGGAATTTGATTGATTTGTTCTTATGAAATACTTTTCACTTACATTTTTCTCAAATCTACAAATGAAATTAGCCAGAGTTAGATTATTATTATAATTACACATTAAAATTAGGTGCTGATAAAAATATATTTTGTCTACATCAATCACTTTTATATTTCTTATAAAGGGTTTAATATGCTTACCTCTTTTTTTCCCGTAAATAGTTCTACATGCATGTTTTTGCAAACTAAGTATTTTTTTTTAAGTTTTGTTGGTTTTGTTCTACCCCATGTTATATTAGTATAGTTAATAAAACAATGAATTAAAGAAAAGTATAAAAACTTTAGGCAAACTGTATTTACATATGGACGAACTCGGTACATCAGATCAATGGTTTTACTAACTTTTGATTGTAAATATTTAATATGGGGAAGCCAGATAAATTATTGTCAACAAGTATTCCTAAAAACTTTATACAGCCTTGCTTTTTTATTTGTTTGTTATTTAAAAATATGGCTGGTAATTTACGGGGAAGATTTTCTTCTTGCATTTTTTTTTATGAAATAAGGTATACTTTGTTTTTTCAATGTTTAATGAGAGTTTATTTGCCATAAACCAGTCATTTATCTTACTTAATTCAAAATTCATGTCTGCATAAAGTTGTTTGATACTATTGTTAAAAAGAAATAGGTTTGTGTCATCTGCGAATATACTTGGGTTTAACTTTATTAATGCATTAACTAAGTCACTTATATAAACTAAGAGAAAGAGAGGACGAAGTATGAAAGACTCCACACATGATTCTAAGTATTCCGCATTCTTGATTTAGAACATATTGTTTTTTATCAGTGAGGTAACTTCATAAATAAATCCAATAGTAGACCTTATTAGTTACTAGTTATTAGACCTCTAATAGTTACTCCATAATGCTTCAACTTTTCATACAAAATACAATGATCAACAGTGTCAAGAGTGCTTTAGAGAGAACAATAAATATACCTAAAGTAAATTTATTTTCGTTAAAGCTATTATTTGATCAACTAATTCAATAGAAACATATTTAGTTGAATGATTTTTCCGAAATCCAAATTGTTTTGAATAAAAGAATTTGTTTTTAGTAAAATGATCAAAGATTCTATTATAAACTAGAGGTTCGAATATTTTTGAAAATACAAAAAGCACTGATATAGGCCTGTAGTTGGAAACGCTAGAATGATCATCGTTTTTATAAATTGGAAATACTTTTGCTAATTTTAATTCACCAGGAAATACCCCCTGATCGAAACAAAGTTTTATTATATAAAACAATGGTTTACTAATACCTTTTTTATTTGCAATAAGTATATTACTGGGTATATCATCAAATCCTGGTGATTTATTCTTTTTTAAAGACAAAAAAACCATTTCAAATTCTTTTAACATAAAGTCAAAATCATGCAATGTTGCATATCTGATGATTTTAGATTTCAAAAGAATTATAGGTTGGTGACAAGGTTGGTGTAATTTTGTTAGCAAGATGAAGTCTGGCATTTGTAAAATATTTATTAAACACCTCAGATATTTTTTTAGGGCATAATACATCAGTATTTTTGATATTGATTTTTTTTGGTAATAGTATTATTGATTCTTTTAGGTTTGATTAAAGTACCAAAAACTATAAAACACAAAAAACCATCATCATCACCAAGTTCTCTAAACCTATCATTCACTAATATTCGTGGTCTTCAAAGAAAGTTTTCTTTTTTTGAGTCTTATCAATAGAAAAGTTCACCAGACCAACTTGCCAAACTCAAATTAGTCTCTTTGTGAGACTAATTTGTAAAGATTCCAATAGACACATGCTTGGTCTGGGCATTTACATTTGCAAAAATTCACCCATTTGTTGGGAAACTAGGTTTGAAACCACCGACAATTCTTTTATGTGCTTTCGTTTAGCACCACTTTACTCTTTTGCCTTTCCTTTTGTTCTATATCGCTCTCCTTCATCTCAAACTTCACTTTTTTTGATGTTATTTCTGATCAAATTGACCAAGCCCTCTCTCTTTTGTCATCAGTCAATATCGTTGTTGTTAGTGACTTTAATTCTAATCACACTGAATGTTTTTGCAGTGTCAGTGACTCTGCAAGCGTTAAGGCCGACAACTTTTGCTTGTCTCAATCTCTAACACAAATACACGTTTCCTTGACAACCTGAATCATTTACCTTCTCTACTCGACTTGTCTTGTTTTTGATCCTAGTCAGTGCTCAGTTTCTCCACATTTCCTCCTAGGTGCTTCTGATCAACTATTATTCCATTCTACCTTTAACAGTATCAATAATAAGGGAAAATGTTCTTCCATGTCTCTTGTATGGTTCAAATTTTGAACTGTATGCAGGATGAGGAAGAACTTCAATTCCAGGCAACTCCGAAATTTTTTCCTTGGTGCAAACGGCGGTGTGTGCTGGAGCGTTGTTGTGTAGCAGGAGCGCGCGCTTTCGATTGACCAAGGCAGGATAACGAGCCGAGAGAGCGGGGTAAACACGATCCAGTTGTTCAGTGTAGAGTGCGGCGTTCACTGCAAGACCATTTGGAACAA
>NC_088932.1:40512500-40515000 GCF_038396675.1 Hydra vulgaris | reverse complement strand
CAATGGGTTAATTTGTTTAATTAGAATAGAAGGAAGAAAATGGCCATAAGTTTCAAGAGTCGAGTTTGGAGAAAAGTTCTTTGCAAAAGTTCTACCTTATCTTTGGGAAAGGTAATAAGATCAGTCCCATGAATGAGAGATGAAATGTTAGAATTACCCTTGTTAATGGCACTGTTAAAGATTTTCCAAAAGTCTCAAGAGCCTAATTTCTGAGATAAGATACAAGATTTAGTGAACCTAGAATAATTGAGCTTAGCATCAAACAACACCTTTTTACATCGATTTCTTGCAATAATAAATAGCCGTTTGTTCTCAAGAGAGTTGTTCTTTTGAAAAAGATGAAAAAATGATTACGATTAGATGTAGCAGCTGCACAAGAAGGTGAAAACCATTGCTTAGAATGAGGCTTGACTTGGAACTGACGAGAAGGAGTAAAAGCTCCCATCCTACCTGAATCCGGGAGGTTAGGTAGGAAATGCATTTATCACCAGAGTAAAGATATCAGCCCAAGCACCATCACAAAGAAAATCAAGAAAAGAATCCCAGTCAGTTTTAGGGTAGTAGTGTTTAGTGCGATTATAGGGTGAGTCCGAAAAAAAAGTCTGGGATGAAAGATTTAAAGAGATTATTGCATGGTCAGAACCACCAAATGAAGAAAAAGGAGACACTGAACACTAGCTAGGATCAGAGACAAGAAATAAATTAAGGAGTAAAGGTAAATAATTAGAGTTGTCAGGAATCTGAGTAAGAGATTAAGAAATGCAGAAGTTTTAGGCTTTAGTGCCAGCAGGTTTATTGCCAGCCAGCAGCTTTATTGCCATACACTGCATTGTTGTTGCAAGAAACTTGGTTCGTAGGCCACTGGTGGACTTTATAATAAAAATCAGTTTTTAAATTGTATAGTATTGTGGAACAAACCTCCTCTGGTGACTTATTGGCCTCATCTTTATGGTAAATGTACATTTTAGCTTTTTTTCTTTTCATGTTATTTATACACAAAATAAAAATTAACTGCAGAAAGTGTTTTTGTAATCTACAATTGTATGGTTTATTAAAAAAAATGTCACTTAACAGGTTTCTGAATTAAATGATTCAATTGTTGCAATAAATGTAATATAAGTATTTTTATTGAAATAAAATAAAGTATAAGTTTTTTTGAGATATATTCTAAATGATACTAGTTAAAGTAGAATAATTGATGTCATCATCACGGCTCACGGGATATTGCAAGTATAATAAGATGGCAAAATTTCTTGCCATGAGACAATGTCTGTGACAAGAATTGTTACAATATCTACAAATATAAAACTGATTTTACCAATATCTTTGGAAAAGCTATCAAATGATAATTTAAAATTATATCCTTCTTGACTGTAGTGTCCTTTTCAGCTTTGAAGAGGTGAATACAGTTAAAAAAGAATTTATAATTTTATTTTTGTGAATTTTAATGACAAGTTTGATATAGTTTAATAATATAAAAAGTTATAAAAGTATAATTATATAGTATTATATAATTTAAATTTTAGTAGAAAATGTTTGCCTATGAACAAATAACTTTTTTTCATTAAAGCCATCACATTTCATTAAACAATTAATGTTTTAACCCTTCAAAAGATGTCATTAAATATTTCACATTGGATTTTACTCTTCTTTTTTTGAGTGCTAAAAATATATGTAAGATAAGTACACTCAAAAAGTTTATTTTTTCATATGATGCATGTTTTGTTTATAGGAAATATAATTTAAAAGAAATTTAGTCACATGCATTAATAAAAGCATTAAATTTAAAATCAAATGCTAATAAAATAATTTAAATTTATTAATTTGATATTTTATAATAATATTTATAAATATATTACTAAATAAGTTATTTTTTTTAAATCCTACAAAACTCTCTTAGATATTATGGATTCACTTAAAAATACCTCTTCAGTGATTTTACCGAAAATACCAGACAATGATGCTCCAGTTGAGTATATTAATCTAATGAAGAGTTGCTGGAATGTAATTCAATCACAGCGACCAAATACCAGAGATATTATTAAGTCTATTTTGAAAATGGAAAAACAGAGCGGAATGTAAATTTGAGTAACAAAATTTTTATTTTAATGCTGCTGCTGCTGATGATGATGATGATGCTGCTGATGATGATGAGGATGAGGATGATGATGATGATGATGATGATGATGATGATGATGATGATGATGATGATGATGATGATGATGATGATGATGATGATGATGATGATGATGATGATGATGATGATGATGATGATGATGATGATGATGATGAGATAATAATGATAATGATGATGATGATTTTTCACGTATTTAGAAAAGGAAGTTTGGTGGATCATATGATGACAATGATGGAGAAATACACAGATAATTTAGAAAAATTAGTTTCTGAACGAACTGATGAACTAGAACAAGAAAAAATTAAAACCGAAAATCTTCTTTATAAAATGCTGCCTAAGTATGTTTTATGATTTTGTATTATG
>NC_088932.1:40495000-40507500 GCF_038396675.1 Hydra vulgaris | reverse complement strand
GGATGGAGAGGAAAATTGTTGAACATTACATTTATTACTTAAGTAACAAACAAGAAAGTATACAAGAAATTATAGAAAGTCATTTCCTCTAGAAAGGATTTTAAAATTTAGTACTAGAATTGTAAAACAATCTAAGATGCCAGCGGCAAAAATTTTATTTAGACAATCAAAAAGCGCTTTGCGATTATAATCAATAATAAAAATAGGATTAAAATTTTTATTTTTAATCCATAATAGGATTAAAAATAAAATTTTTTTCAACTAATCACCTGACAGAGAAGCATAACTTATAACTTTATAGTTTTCAAATAAAGTGGGTTGGGTCTAGGTACACGAACTTCTCCTACATCAAATAATATTATCAATAAAGATAAATAATATAGAGCCGTAATAATATTTATATATAAATTATAAGTGTTTATACATTTTTTTAAGGTCCTTGTGTTGCTGGTGTTGTTGGTTTGAAAATGCCTCGATATTGTTTATTTGGAGATACGGTCAATTATGCGTCTCGCATGGAATCTAGCGGGCTTGCATTGCGTATACATGTTAGTCCAGAATCTCATAAAATTCTTGATCAGTTAGGGACCTACAAGCTTGAAAAAAGAGGTCCTGTAGAGATGAAGGTTGTGGTTTGCTTAGTTTTTTTTTTTTTAATTTAGTAAAGAATTTATCCTTGATATTAAAAATTATTATTTTAAATACTAGGGAAAAGGAGTAATCGAGACATACTTTTTAACCGGGAAACAAGGATTTAACAAAGAATTACCCGACTTAAGTCTTGCCGCTAGTCTTGAGAGTCATCATTTTAAATGATATACCACGCTTCTTTGATACGTCATAAAGAAGATATTGTTTTAAATTGGCGCGTAAATTGATAAAATGATTATTAAGATACATATTTTTTCTAAAGAGAAACTCTATTTGGTATTTCAATTTTATCTTTTTATAGTAACTAAAACGTATCTACGCATAAACTTCAGTTATTCACATAGTGACAAAAACAAATAAAGTTTATCATTTCGTAATTATATAGCTCATTAATGTGGAGATAATGGTTAAATACTGTTTTTACCGCTATTTTATATATTTTTTGTAAAATATATGTAAGATATTATTTATAAATACATAATGCATAAAATTACTCTACAATCACTAAGGGATCGTCCATAAATTACGCTCACTAGTTAACAAGACGAAAAAGATCAAAAGTTTTTCCTCGCAGAGCCCCAAGTAAGATAAAAAATCAAAATAGCGCAAGAAGTTTAACGATAATCGCTGCGTAAAGAGCTTAAGATCTCCTGCTTCTGTTTTCAAAACAAATTTAGCTTTTGCGTAATTTATGGACGATCCCTAATAAGTTTTTGAGAATCTATCTATTATATTTGTTTTGATCATATATATACCACCGAAGGGTGCAGTAAAAAATATTTAATCAACTAAAAAAAGAAATATTTTTAAAACGCCAAGATAAGAATGTTATTTGTAAAAACTCGATCTGCCAAATTTATATTGTAATCATATTTTGATAGGCGCTTTTCTTGGAAAATTGAAATTAGAAATTTGTATCAAAGTACCCTACCCGTGGGGTACCTTGATATAAACTATGATTATCATTAAAAAAGTAAATAAAAAGTATAAAACTTAGAGGAAAATGAGATTTTTACTTGAAGGACAAACAATTTAATTATAACCCAAATAATGCATCCAATAGTCCTAATCACATTTCAGAAATCCAGATAATATACTGTTTTAAATGTCATTCTTAAGCGTCAATAAATAACGGCTTTGTATCATAACTGTAGCTCTTAGTGTTATATTTACATAAATCTCATAAAAATTGACGGTAAATTACAAAGGAATAATTTTTAGAATTATCTATGACAATGGAATACTATTCTACAGTTTAAGGGTTCTCCATAAATGATGTATTAAGCTACCACGTAATTGCTAATAGAAAACAATCGCTTTGTTTTTAGTACTAACTTGTTTTTTCAACTGTTTTATTAAATGAAGTAAAGAGCTTATGGATTGTAGTTTACAAAATAATGTTACTTACGGGTAGACACATTAAATAAAATACCTTAAAATTTATCAACTTTAACGGATAGACAAATTGAATAAAATACCTTAAAACTTATCAACTAATAAATTACTATGTCATCAAAAAAACACAAGTTTTGAACCCACGCCTAATGATATCAAATGATATAACTTTTTTGTCAAAACGTAGCGTCTAATAGTAACTGCTTCAGATGCCTGATGATGCCTTAACAATTACAACTTTTTATCATACCCTATGTATCGTGGTGCCCAATTCTTCCCCATACGTTTTGTTTGTTACAAACAAATGGTTTATAGTAGAACGCTTTCCCATTATATCATATTTATTTAAATATCCATGGTATCATATTTATGTGCAGCCGTGGTGCAGTGGTTAGAGCGCTTGCTATATAAGGAGGAGATCCAGGTTCGAAGCGACCTCTGGATGTATCTTCGCGTCACGGGAAGGAAGGAGGCGTGAACTTTCCGGTTTATCGCACTTCCGCGGTGCTCTGCGATAAGACCGTTAGGACTTCTTGGGGCACCTAAATAAAAATATATTTATATATATTTATCATGTCTCATCTTTTTATTAAATTTTATTTATGTGTGTCTTGTTTATTTTTTCTAATTAAATAATAAACTGAAAAACAAAGAGTCTCATTCAATAAAATAAAATTTTATATCCATTACAAACTCAAGCTGATAAAAGTCTCAACATACTCAAGCTGATAAGTCTTTTTCTATTTTGTATCAGTGCAACTTTTTCAAGCACTTTAAAAATTACATAAAATATTATATCTTGAATTTATAAAACATCTTATTATAAAAATGCATGAAATGTGTATGCATAATAAACTATAGTTAAGATTAATAGCCATGTGAGTAGTTTAAAGAAGAGGATAAATGAATGAAATTTAAAAAGTTTTTTAAAATCTTTTTAAAATGATCCATGTATACAAACTATGACTTTACGTCATAATTGGAAACTTTATCTTAAATTTAGTTAAGAATATATTCGGCATAGTTAGTTCAGGCTTCACTTAATCAAATTTAAGTTTAAATTTCCAATTATGACGCAAAGTTTGTTATTATGGAATCAAATGAGAAATAATAGTATGTATACATTTTTTTATTCCAGGTTCAGGGTCATCATTATAATATATATCTATATACAATATATAATACAAATATATGTATGTATATATATATATATATATATATATATATATATATATATATATATATATATATATATATATATATATATATATATATATATATATATATATATATATATACAAGGTCGGTGCCAGTACGTGCTGAATGGGGGAGGAGGAAGATGCCATAAAAATATTTGCCAATAGTTTTATTATTATCTCGACATAATTCAACTCTGATTAATAACCTGCATTAATGATAAAAAGTTTAGAAAAAATACCTAATTTTAGAATCTTTACCCTAATTCTCAAACTGCTACATTTAGAAACTTTTTAGTACAGGTGGATATTTGCACTAGTTCCAACGAATTATCTTCTAAACTATCTTTTCATTAGTTTGAAAAAACTTTCAAAAGTCTTTAAAAAAATAAATCAACCGGAACAGATGACATAAACGGTAATATAGCCATAAAATGTTTTGAAGTACTTTTGAGTACTTTTACTTTTGAATACTTTTACTTTTGAATACTTTTCATACTAACCTTAAAAAAATACCACCCGATTTATCTTCGCTAAATATAGATACTAAAGAAACTAAATTTCTAGGGGTACTTATTGATGAGGACATCTTATGGAAATCACATATAGATATATTAAATACCAAAATATCAAAAACATTGGTATCCTCTACAAAGCTAGTTCTGTACTGTCTCCTGATAATTTAATGTTCCTATACTTCTCGTTCGTACAAAGCTACTACATACATGCTAATGTTGCATGGGCGAGTACTCATAAATCCAAACTAACTACACTATATCGAAAACAAAAACATGCTGCAAGAATAGTTTTTAATAAGGATAGACTCTCGCATGCTGAGCCACTATACATTTAATGCTTTCAAAAAAAATTTGAAAGCATTAAATGTATATCAAATTAATATATTCCTAAATTTTTTAGTTATGCTCAAATATAAACTTGGACTTGTTCCTTCTCACTTTTCAAAGGATTTCTTCCAAAATAGCAAAAATAGATACCATTCCAGAGGAACGGGAAACTTCAACATACCTTTTAAAAAAATTAATCTCTCGCGCTTTTCCATTTCGTACCATGGTCTATATAACAAATAATATCCAAAAATACTCAACTGGAAAAATTGAATAACTTAAATAAAAGAAAACTTTATTAAAAGATCTCATTTTAAACACTAACAACTTTTGAATTTTTATTGACCCCAAAACATTTAAAACTATGTATAAAACTAACTTTGTTCCGTAACCAATGTAAACTCTAATAACTCTAAAAACTCTAAATAACTCAAAAACAACAGCAATAACAAAAATACAAAAAAAAAAGACTTATTTATCAACACTTGAACGACTATATATTACCTGTTTAGCAAATTGTGTGCCTATTTATATTTATGTGTATTGAAACAAAATTTAAAAAATTTAAAACTTCTTTTTGTCTACATTCTTTGTTTTTTGCATTTTGGATTTTTATTTTTTAAATATAAACTTATTTTAAATTGAAGTATCCAAAAATATTAGTAACGCATAACGGTTTCTTAATGACAAGACCATCGTTCTTTTGCAAGTTTTCCGCGTTCTTTGAAGAAATTTTAATTTTTACTTTACAGTTTTATTTTTTTTTTTTTTTGCATAACGTAACTTTGTGATTATTTTTTTTTAATTTTACTTACTCTGTAAAAATACTATTATATATTACAAATTTGTAAAGATTAAAGAACAAAATTAAAAAAAAAACAAAAACTTAAAAGATATTAGTCTATAGAGCATTTATAACACATATCAGTAATTATCTCCCTATCTTTGTCCTCTCCACATTTTGAAAAAGATATTAGTCTATAGAGGATTTATAACAAATACCAGTAATTATCTCCCTATCTTTGTCCTCTCCACATTTTGAAAAATACCAAAACGTATTATGCACAATAGACTATACAATTATCTTCATTCTAAAAATTTTTTATACAACTATCAATTCGCCTTTAAAAAAAATAATTCCACAGAACATGCAGTTATCCAATTTGTACGTGGAAACTCTAATTCTTTTGAAAAGTCTAAATATACATTAGGTGTTTTCAGCGACCTTTCGAAAGCATTCGATACTGTCGATCATGAAATTTTAATACACAAGCTAAAATATTATAGAATAAACTGCAAAGTTATAAAATGGTTCAAGATTCCATTTTGGTACCACTATTGTTCTTGATTTATATAAACGACCTAAATAAAGCCTCGAATTTAATGAGCATCATGTTTGCTGATAATACTAACTTATTATTTTCCGATAATGACATTCATAAACTCTTCTATACTATGAATGATGAACTTAAAAGTGTATCCAAATGGTTTAAATGCAACAAACTAACTCTTAACATTAAAAAAACAAGTTAGGTTCTTTTCCACCCAGTCTCAAAAAAAGCTTATTTACCCCGAAGTTTGCCTAAAATTTTTATTGATGATGTTGAAATAAAGAGAATATGACATTCATAATAATGACATAATGTCATAAGTAATGACATTCATAAACTCTTCTATACTATGAATGATGAACTTAAAAGTGTACCCAAATGAATTTTTTTTTGTGATCGCTGATACAACGTCTGATGTTTCGTACGTCAGAATGCTTGTGTTCTTGTCTTTTTATCAAAATTTAAACTTAAAAACATCTCATAAAGTGCTTCTAATAATGCCTCATAAGATACCCATAATGCTTTGCATACTGCTTTAATAGATTCTGCTCGAACACTCCACCTAGTTTTTGAAAGGTTTCTTATTTGAAGAGAACTTCATTGCACCATATATCTCAGATAATTTACATTCTAAATGAGCGTACCTTTTTGTACTGGATGAAAAAAGAACATGATATTTAAAGGCACTCAATTCTACGCTATTTATATAACGGTGACCATCATGCATAGTTCTTTAAAAGATTAGGCAACACACAAGAAACTTCTTTTAAGTATAACGCTAAAAGGATAAAAACAATAAATATTTTTGTGATTTTTTCAAAAAGGCAGAAGTTTTAGGCAATTTTCATTTTGAAGTATGTTTATATTGTCTGTTAACTACTATATTTTTTTTATAGAAAAGCAGTAAAAAGTCATAGAAGATATTACTCTGTTGTAAATTATGTTTTAGAGGATATTCCATACAAAAAATACAGTGTTCTAAATTTTCCAGACTCTGAGAATGAAATTTTTGATTTCTTTAGCTTCCATATTGAGAAATAGGATAAAGCAAAGTCTGTATATAAGTTTAATATTAAAATTTGTAATATATAATGGTATTTTTACAGAGTAAGTAAAATTAAAAAAAAATAATCACAAAGTTACGTTATGCAAAAAAAAAAAAAATAAAACTGTAAAGTAAAAATTAAAATATCATTATCGGATAATTCTAGTCCTTCTGATGAACCCAGAGCTAGGAAAGGAACCAAAACAATAATTTTTACTACAAAACAAATTATTTTCAGAAACATTTTCAAAAAAACATCTATTAAAGCATTTATTCATCAATCTCTTAGATATTTAGTTCATCAATCACGAACCTGTCTCTAGAGATGATAAAATCTTGATGAAATCCCTTGTCGTCACAAATATTTGAATATGTGGTACACAAATATTTGAGTATCTGATAACCAAATATTGTTGTATATTCCCGTGAGTACAATATGCAAAAAGTTCAAAAAAAAAGTTTTTCCATATTTCTCTAATTTATTACTTTAATTTCCAAAATTTTTAAATATTTAAAAACATTTAAAACAAAAAAAATATTTAAAACCAAAGGTTTGAGGTCTATAAAAAGTTAGGCCCCTAAAACTAATCTTGTGTAAAATATTTGTTTCATGCCAACGCATATGTGCATACATTGTTTTTACATTTTCAAAAAGTAAAAAAAATGTCGCAAATATTTGAATATCTGGTAAGCAAAAAATAAACTACAACGCACTACAAATTATTTTCTATAGGTCGTTTATTGATATAAAGGTTAATCTTTTTTAAAGAAAAGTGAATAGAAAATTATTTGAACAAGGACCTCATGTTTTCCATAAAATAACACATTGTTTTGATATAGATGCTTTTATATGACACCATCGCGTTTGATGCTATCTCATAGATATCACTTGATCAAGAATTTTATGAGTTTTTAACCGAATCACAGTTTAATTGCTGATACTAAAGTAGGTACTTCAATATTGATATCGTGCAAGAGCGAATATTGAGTTTAAATACTTCAGCACTTTGTGCCGGTTGCATGGTGTAAATCAACCAATTATCAATCGTGGCTCCAAAAGTGTGGTTGGGTTCAACAGACGGTGTAACTGATTGTGTAATACCAATGCTCCGCTTCCTATTTCATTACAAAAAGCAGATATAGCTTTAAATATAGATATATGCACAAAAAATAAAGTCAGTTTTTCAAAGATGTGTATTTTTATAAATGATTAAAAGTTCCAATAAATTTTTGAAGAATCACGAACTACAATGTATCTTGCTTATTATTTCCATTTTCTTTTTATATAAGACTTTGTCCCAAACACATTTATAAGAGCCGCAAGTAATCCGAGCAATGTAATTGAAATATATATATATATATATATATATATATATATATATATATATATACATATATATATATATATAAATAGGGTAGATTAGGGTAATGTGAGCACCTAGGTAATATGAGCATACTTAAAGATTTCTTAGATGTTAACAGTGAAATTAAAGTTGCTTTGTGTTTTTTGAATCAATTTTTTTATGGTGATAACAGAAATCCGTATGATTAGCGTTAATTTATATGCAGTAATTAGCGGGAATCATTTAACTAAAACGCTATTAAATTTTTTGCGTTGTTAAATTAATGTAATCACGCTTGAATCACGCGAAATTTCGGTACTCAAATAATGTTATTTATTTTTTCATAAAGAAAAATATATTAGCTAGAAATCGTTTCCCTTTTTTGCTTGAAAAACAATGCATAGAAACATTTAGTTTTGACTTTATTTAAAGATGCTACTTTTTTGTCTAATATGAGCATGCTCAAATTAACCAGTGTTTTTCATTAAAATTAAAAGTTTAAAGTCCAAATATCGCAGTTTAATTGTATTTTGAATAAAAACAAAACATGGTAAAAAATTGTAATA
Source organism: Hydra vulgaris (assembly GCF_038396675.1). NCBI lineage: Eukaryota > Metazoa > Cnidaria > Hydrozoa > Anthoathecata > Hydridae > Hydra > Hydra vulgaris. Next base: position 40,499,128 of record NC_088932.1, on the reverse strand, counting down.
TTTCAACAATACTGTATATTTTTCAGTAATTTTAATTCAGATAATTTTAATTTTTTTTGTTCAAAGTTTTAAGTTAGTAAAATTGATAAAATAACAAACTTTTTTTTTTTTTTTGTTGCAGAAAACAAAGTAGTAGAGTAAAAGCGGGTCAAACCGATCATACTATCGATTATCGATTATCGATTATCATTTTCGATTATCATTTTCGATCATGCTATTTTTTCGATCAATGATCGAAAAATTTAGATAAAACCGAAACTGATAAGAATATTTAAAAAATAAAAACACCAGAAGAAAGAGAAACATCTCCTTTATTCAAATGTGTCAAAATAAAATCCAAGTCATTTTTTAGTCATTTTATTTTTATAAAAGTTTAAAAGAGAGTCGCAAAAATTTGCTTTTTTCTTTTATTTGGTATCGTAATAATTCGGGAACCATAATTCGTTTAAAAATAATTTTACCCCTATCTTGTAGAAAATTTAATTTTAATACCAATTACATAATTTTTTTTCGTTTTATAGTTAAAAATTAGACAAAAAAGTAATAAAAATTAATATTAAATTTTTTCTGGTAAAATCGATCATTCACATATTTACTTTAAATTCCTTTATTAAGTAGTATGTGAATTTTTAAACTAGGTACCTAGGTGAATTAAATTATTGGATTTTCTAATGTGTTAGTTCCGGGTTCTTCCTATATAAAGTTATTTAACAAAAATGACTCAATGATATTTATTAATTATTCACTTTCAAGATGATAACAAGTAAAATTGAAGAAGATATAGAAGCTGCGTTAAATGATATAAAAGAAAAAAATACTTCAAAATAGAAAAGCTGCATTTTGCTGAACAATTGCTGTAATGCTGATGGATACTTTACACCATCATTCGTGGTATACAAAGCAAAACAAAACTTTAGAGCTGAGTGGGCTTTAGGTGGTCCGACTGGCACCAAATATTCAATTTCTAAATCTGGTTGGATGGAGCATGCAACATTAATATTTACATGAAGGAAGTGTATATACCAGAATGTCAAGCTATTAATGGTACTCATATTTTACATCTTGATGGACATACGTCTCACGTCAGTTTACCAGCTGTATTGCTATGTCGGGAAAATAATAAAATTTTGATTTGTCTACCAGCCCACTCATCTCACATTCTTCAACCACAGGACAGAGGTGTTGATTGCCATGTTAAGCAAGTGTGGAAGGCAGTTCTTACCAAATATTACAAAGACACGAAATGCAAAAACTTAGATAAAGAAAATTTTTCTACGTTGCTCAAACAGGTATATGAGAGCGGTAAGTGTTTTACACGTTTGCACGCTATTGCTGGTTTTGAATATACTGAGTTATTTCCACTTAACAAAAACAAAATCAATCAACACGTGTTAGCTATCTCCGAATCGTTTATTCAACCGACGTCTTCAACGCCATTTCGAACAATATAGTCTTTAGCATTATTTTCTGAACCAGCAACAGCAGCTTCGAGGTTCGACAAGTACAGAGCACTACATGAGAGAATGAAAATCGAAATGGAAAATGAGCTAAAGAGTTTTTTTCAAGAAAAAAATCAGTCATGCAAAAAAAGCAACCTAATATTCTAAAAATTGCTGGCCAATGTATTACAGAACACGGTGTTGCAGATCATCTCAAAAAAAGAGAAGAAGTTAAGTAACTCAAATTAGCTGATAAACAAGATAAAAAGCGTAAAACCATCTGCAAACTCATAATGCCATTGCCAAACCCTGCAGAAAAAGAAGTAACTCAAAATATAGAACCGATCACAACACTTTCAGCCAAAAGAAGAAGTTATTAAATGCAGAAAGTGTAAAAAAGAATTACATTCGGACATGATGTCATGCGAGAATCCAAATTGCAATACTTGGCTCTACAACAAAAAATGTTTGCCAAAAATTTTTGTCATAGATTCAGATTTTTTTTGTTGTAAAAAATGTAAACCTTAAATCTTTTATTATTTCTGTATGCTATATAAAAAATATATAGCATATTTCTGTATGCTATATAAAAATATATAAAAATATATACATTTGCATATATAAAATGTTAAATTTATTAAATGTATTTTATATTGATCAGTTTTAACAGACTTTCTGCCAAAAGCGATCATTTTTTTTTCTTTCAGCTTTCATATTTTCAAATACAATTAAAAAAAAAAAAAATTATTAAATAATGTGCTTGTTGGTATTTTTTATCTTATTTAAAAAAAATAGTTTAAAAATTTAAAAAAATAATAAAGTTACTTGATTTTTATTGTTCGGTGATCGGTTTGACCCGCTTTTACTCTATTGTTTCAATAAAAAATGGCTTAAAATTTGATCTTTGAATGATAAGTTTTGTTAATAACGAATCATTATGTTCTGAAAATTAGTTCTAATTATCAGGTTGGTATTTTTTAATTTAAATAATGTTATTTTTCAGCTAATTGAAAGTGTAGTAAATATTTTACAATATTTGCATAGTTTAGGTAACAATGTATAAATGAAAAGTATATGTATTTCAAACAAGATTGGTATTAAAACTGTTTAGCTTTATATAGTATACCAATATTTTTTGAAATTTTATTCTCAATTGCATTTATATGTTCTATTTCCTTTTTATCAAATTATTAGCAATAAAAAGATTCGGTATGTTCAATGGAGTATTTTTTTTTAGAAGCATGACGGAATAATGTGTACTTAGTTTAAATAATGTTTAGAAATAGTTTATTGGATTTAAACCATTGGCCTAGTTTATCAAGTTCTTTATTTACTGTTAAAAATAAAATATTAAAATCTTCATTGGAGTAAAACAAATTAGTAACATCGGCAGTTAAAATTAAGTTTGAAATATTCGAAAACTTGTTTAAATAATCAATATAAACCAGAAACACGAGGGGTCCTAGTTTTTGAACCCTGGGAAACATTGCATGTGATAATCATATTATCCGTTTTTCTACCAACAAACAAGTAACTTTTAAACCAAGCCAAGTTTGAATTTCTTTTACCGTAGATTTCGAGTTTGGATAAAAGAATTATATGATCAACTGTATCAAAGGCTTTGCTTAGATCTATAAAAACACCTAAAGTATACTTTTTTTCATTAAACCTTTTAAATATATCATGTACAAGATGTAAGATTGCGTGATCAGTAGAATGACCAGATTTAAAACCAAATTGTTTATTGTACAAAATAATATTTTTGTTAAAGAAAGAATAGAGTCTATAATACATAATTCGTTCTAGAATTATGTATAATAGACTCTATTCTGTTATTATATTTCTGAAAAAAATGTAAGAATTGAGATCGGCCTATAATTAGTATTGTCATAAGAATCACTTGATTTTAAAATTCGGACAACTCTAGCGATTTTTAACTTTTCCGGAAAAACTCCCTATTTTAAAGATAAATTAAATATATACCAGAGAGGGATTGTAATAGCTTTTATTGAATTGATAATGATGCTACTACTTATATATCAACTCCTAAACTTTTTTTGGGCTTGGTTAAAAAAAACCGCGACTAATAATTTATCATCGGTAAGTTTATCATTAGAAATAATATTAGTGTTATTAGAAACCAAGTATGCATCAAGTTTGGTTCGAGTGGATTCAATTTTTGATCCTAATGAAGGACCAGCATTTATAAAAAATTCATTAAGTGTTTTACCCACAAATTATTTCTTTATAACGTAATTATTTTTAAATTTTGGAATAGCATTTCTGTCGGGATTATTTTTACCAATTTTGGAATAGCATTTCTGTCGGGATTATTTATACCAATGACTTCCTTAATAATACGCCAAGTGTTTTGAGGATCATTAGGGTGCCTTTTAAATTAATCTGAATAATAATATTTTTTTGATTTTTTTACAATTGACTAAAAGAGTCGTTTGTAGTTTTAATAATTAGTTTCATTACGAATGGTTTTTTTTAAAGAAATTTGTTATATAGTTGTTGTTTTTTGAAGATTTAAGAATACCCTAAGTAATCCAAGGCACACCTACCTGCAACCACTTTTTAGTTTTGCAATTTGACCCCAGACATAGTCATGCATCGTTGGATTCGTTATAATGAGTAGATTTAGGTTTGATATGTCACCGAAATCATAAAATTCCTTTTGGCAAAA
>NC_088932.1:40450000-40490000 GCF_038396675.1 Hydra vulgaris | reverse complement strand
TAATTTTTTTTGGCGTCGTAATCTTGTGAAAACGTAACACTTTCTTCAATGTCATGTGTTTTTTCAAACTTTAATATTTCACTTTTAAAAGTTCTTCTTTTCTGCGTTCGTTTTCTTTTTATAATGCTTCATTATTATGTTGTAAAGATAAAATTTCTTTTTGTAAAACGTCAATTCGATCTTTAGTTAACTTGAAGTCTTCTCTAATCAACTCAGTTATATCCTTTTGTTGTTTTAAAAATATTACTTGGAATATTTCCCGCACATGCTTTATTGATATTTCTGAATCTTTACTTGAATTCATTTTTAACAAAGACAAAAAAAAAAGTTGGAACACTTGCCTTTATTTAAATTTTGCCTTAATTAGAACACTTGCATTTATTTAAAATTTTAAAACTTGCATTTATTAAAATGAATTATGACTATATTTTGTATTTTTTTTAGTAAAACGCCCTATTTTTTATGTTTTGACACATTTTCAAAGTTATTCCTCAAAAATTGAATGAGCAACATAGATTTAAAGTTTTTTTACGTCATTTTTTTTGGTGATCTAAACTTGAGTTCACACAGTATAAATAAACCGTATAGCCTTTAGCAATAAACCGTATAACCTTCAGCAGTATAGTTTACCCAGCGCAATCAATATAGTGTAAACACAAGTTTAGGTCACCGAAAAAAAGTGTGGCAAAAAAAATTTAAATCCATGTTGCTCATGCACTTTTTAAATAATAACTTTCAAAGTTTGTCAAAACGTAGAAAATAAGGTGTTTTACTGAAACAAATGCAAAATATAGCCTTAATTCTTTTTTTTTTAAATAAAAGCAAGTGTTCCAATAAAAGCGCTGTTCCCCTACTTACTGTGCAAAAAAATAGGTAAATTAAATTTAAATACAAATTTTATTGGAAATAACGAACAATAATAATTAAAAATTTAGTTTACTCATTATTTATTAAAATTAGGTTGTATAACCTTCATTTGCAATTATCGCCGCACATCTTTTTGGCATGGTATCGACTAGTTTGGCATGTACTTATTGAAATGTTTTTCCAAAGTTTATCTTTATTTTTGGTCTAAAGAAGTTTTCCTATTTCATTTTTTAAGTTAGCCCAGAGATTTTCTATTGAATTTATGTCCGGTGATTGGGCTGGTCACTTTAAAATCCGAGTTTTCTCGTTATGAAACCAATTTTTTACTACTTTTGCAGTATGCTTTGGGTCATAATCTTGTTGATAGACCCAAATCAAAGGTAGGTTTTCTTCTGAAAATGGTAGCATAACTTCCTGCAGTATATTTAAATATGTTTTTTTGGTTATATTTTCTTTTATCCAAAAAAGGGGGCCTACTCTATAATATGAGATGCAATCACATATTTTAATATTTCCGCGACCGTGTTCAACCGTTTTATGGTATATCTAGGATCATATTCTTTTCCTTTTGGGCTTCTGATACGTTTTTTTAGTGACCTAAACAAGGCAATATTGGACTTATGTGACCAAAGAATATTTTGCAATTTTGAAAATGGCTAGCCCACATGATCTCGAGCGAAATCTTTTTTATTTTAATATTATTTGGTGATAAAAATGGACACTTCTTTATTACCTTGGGTTTAATATGTTGTTGAGTAAGCCTTTTTCTAACTATCAAAGCATTAATTTCCAGGCCCAGAATACTTTTACTTCCTTTGACGTTGCAAATAAATTTGTTTTGAAATAAAGAAGAATAATTTTGTCATCTCATCAATTGAATTACATACCATATTAAATAAACAGTCCTTTAAATTTGAAATTTCATGGATCAGTATCAAATCATCTGGAATAACTGATAATACTTGCGTTGAGTCTTCCATAATCTCCAAAAATTGGCCTCCTTGTCTGGTGCTACTTTTTTAGAACAGATTTCTTTAAAGCTATCTACAGCTTCATTTAACTTTCTTTTATAATAGTTGATTGTAGAAATTGATGCCTCATTGATACGTGTTTTTCTAACATGCTATTTCACAGGGCTTATATCTGGAGCGCTTGTTGCTAAGAATTCATTAACATTTTCTGAAAAAAAAAGCTTTCTGGAGACACTAAATAAAGCGTGTAAGTAGGATCGTTCTCTATTTGGTCATGATTTATAAAGATGCTATCTCTGTGATTTTTGCACAGCTGACCAGATACTGGAAAAAAACCAGGAAAACATTTATTAATATTTTCATACTGGTTTTTAATTGCTTTTCGGAGATCTTTTGGTTTGTCTCTTCCCTTAATTGTCGGAGGAACTTTATGGCATAGATGTAAGCATTGCTTTGATACATATCAGTATCTGCCTTACTTCTGTTTGTGAAAAGCACATAAAACTTGTTCATTACTTAGTTCTACATGTATTCGCAATTCAATTACATGTTTTTTGGTAAAACCATTAGCAAGCATTGTGTTGACTCGTCTCATTTAAATAATCCAGTTAGTCTTGATCTTAAATGTTCCCCACATAAACCTTAACGTGCTAAAAGTGATGTGATATTATTAGTGGTAATAGCAATTCTTACAGGCTTGTTGTCAGTTTATTTATAATATAAAATGGCCATCCATAAAAGATATTTGTAAATAGAGGGAGTGGAAAAAGGCTGCTGTAAAGTTTTGCAATGATTGACAATGGAGAGGGGTGTTAATACCAAAACAATGTCAATTTTAAAATACATTTTTTTTTTAAAGAAAAAGTTTTTCGCCTCCTATGAGAAGATTTTTAAAAAAATTATTAAAAAAATTAAATTATACCTAAAAAAATAATAATAAGTAACACCATAAAAAAAAAATTATAACAAAAAATAATAGTAAATAATATTATAAAAAATAATAAACAATACCTTAAAAAGTAATACCATAAAAAAATTTATAATAAATAATATTTACCATAAATTTTTAAAGGAGGAGGGACAAACAATGACAGAGTTTAACAAAGGGGGGAAGGTGTCAAAAAGCCTGGTAAAACTACTGACATAATATTTTTTTTAATTTTATTTTATTTAGATGCCCCAAGAAGTCCTTATGATCTTATCACAAAGCACCACGGATGAGCATTTAATCGGAAGTTCACGCCTCCTTCCTAACCGCTGTCGCAAAACTTGCCAAGAGGTGGGGTTTGAACCGCGGATCCTTTGTTTCAGAGGCAAGTTCGCTACCACTGCGCCACGGCTGCTCAATTTATGGCCCTATATGTATAAACACACACACACACATATATATGACCCTATATGTATAAACACACACACACATATATATGGCCCTTTATGTATAAACACACACACATATATATTTATATAAAAATTTATATGCAATGAAGAACATTCAAGGGTGTGTTAAAACATATTGATTGGTGGTCAGCAATATAATTTATAACAACATTTTGTATATGGATATTAATACTTTCTTTAAAAAAATTATGTTTTAAGTTTGAAATATGCATTATTTGAAGGTTTAGGTGCGTACACCAATACGTATACAAACACGCATTTTTCGGTAGTTAAGGTGGTGGTGGTTCAATGCCACATCTAGCTCTATGAATACACTCATGGCTAGATGCCAAAATAAATTTTTAGCCTACTTTTACATCTAACAATCAACACTAAAGTTATTAGAAACTAGATTAGAGTTGAAAACTTCAAATAAAAAAATACTGAACTTTGATTACAGTTGCTTCAACAAATTTGTATATTCAAAGTTTGTATAAATTTATAACTTCATAACTTTTTGTAGAATTGTTTAATGTTCATAATTTTTAAATACTGGAAGCCCTTTTTAATAATATATAGAAATTTACTGTTTAATTTATTTCAAAATTTTATGACATATTTCACATATTTAACATATCAAAAATGCTCACTTATTTGATATATATATATACATATATGCGTATATGTATATATATATATATATATATATATATATATATATATATATATATATATATATATATATATATATATATATATATATATATATATATATATATATACATATATATACGTATAGGCGTATAATATAGGGTGCTGTGTGCCCTCCTTGAGTTAACCTTGCCCCTTTGAAAATTCGTTTGTCCCCCTTAAAATTCTATAATAAATATTTTTTCGATTTTTTATTTTTAAACAGAAGAAGAAATCAGAGGAAAAAGTCAAGTTTTTTCCATAAAAAATGAAGAAATTAATAATTTTTTGCTATAAACATACCCCAAAAATTTTGTTTTTAAGATAAAAACACGGAAAACTTGACGAACGAGGAAATCTTTTTTTCAGATAAAAAATAACGTTTTTTCAATACAATAAAACTTCAGATAGTTTTTTGGTTTTAACTTAAGATTTTTTTACGCTGTATACTAGAGTATAGCGAGAATTTTTTTTCTTCTAAAAGCTTAAGAAAAGGTGTATTCTTATGTAAAATCAAATTTGAAATAGGGTTTACTTAAAAATATTTTTGATTGGAAAAAGTTTTGATACCCAAATTTGCACTTTTAGAAATTGCAAAATTTAGTTAAATCTTATTTGTCACACTTGTGTTTTATTATGTTTTACATGTCCTTCTTTTTCATTGCGATGAAATATTAAATGCAAATAATGTTTTTAGACCAGTTGCAATTTTTTTTGATACTTGTTTCAAAGTCATTAACTTGCATTAATCCTACCAGCAATGCAGATTCTGGTCATTAAAGGGGAGGGGGTCTTCAATTTTCAATGAGGTTTTAATGATTAACAAATTTGCTTATAACAGTTTTTTTTTTTTGTTTCATTAGAAATAAAGGTGATGCCAGTGATGCGGTTCCCCAAAAAACAGGAGGTTTATCCCATCTTACCCAAATAATAATTTGATAACACTACTAAAACACTATTAAAGAAACAATAAATAAAATAAGATATCTTTCAAATCTATTGACATTGAAAGTTTATTAAATTTCTTTCTTTGTTTTAAAAACAGCTAGCAGCTCTCTATGTTGAGCTCTAGCTCTAATATATCAATCTCTTGCATCTGGCCCAACTACTGACATGGATGCTACTGTCACTTGTTTTACAGCACGCTCGGTACTTTGAGTATGAATTTTAACAGAAGGAGTTATTAGAGGTGTCAATCTCAGCATTACCAACTTATCTTTAGTGAGCGAACAAGTAAAAACAGGTTCTTGTACCACACCATTTTTACATTTGACTAGCTCTTTAAGGGTAGTTGCTGCAAAGTTCAGTTTCGGTGTTTTTCTTGGTCTAATTCGCATGTCTCCATGGATATCATTACCCCGTTGTTCCAAAATTCGGTCAACTGCAAAGTTGCAATCTTCTGCATTATTACTAGATAACCAAGAGATTGATAAACTTTCATGGTTCGCATACTAAGCACCTAACTGGATGTAGGGAGTCACAATTTCTCCCCTACCATAACAGGTTAATTTTTAAGAATTCTCAATTGAGACAGAATGTGATTGGAAGTATCTTCAAGTCTGTCTTTAACTTTAATGTCAAAAAAAAGTTTAAAGTAAAATTGTAAACAAAATAAGACAAGTAACTCAAGATTTTTCAAGTTCTGATCAGTTAAGTCAGGTTTCCTTGTCCACATAAAGGCTATTCTCATGCCAGTAAAGAGCCATTTAGCATGACTTAGGGGGCCACATTGAATTTCTCTAAGATTAGGTGGCAATACGCCGATCTTAACTGCTTTGCATAACTTGTAGGTTTGTTTTTGATCTGTTGACCTATTTTTTAGTATTGTTTCTGGATTGTCAACAAAGCTCTCTCCCTCTGGAAGAGCTTTAAATTGAGGATTGTACTCCATTTTATTAACACCAGCAAGACATTTTCCCACAGGACCTACAAAGCCAGTACTACATGATGTTAGTCATCAATTCCTTCTATTAGGTGACGCATAACAAAATAAATAACTCATTTGAATGAAGCATGCATATGGCCCAGTGGCATTTGTGACCAAATAGCTTTTCAAGATGTGTTATAGCACCACCTTTCCAGCCGGTGTTAATTGAAGTACTATCAGCTCCAAGTACTAAACATGATTCCGTAAGATTATACTGTTGCAGCAAATTATAAACACCTTCAGCAATCTTTTTAGCTGGTTTATCTGAATGAGTATGTGCATTTGGAGTAAAATGACCAAGATATCGACTACCAGGTTCTATAGTCACAGTAATGTGTTGCTCTTTGATAATAATAGGATGTAGCTGTCCGTTTTATTTATCATCGCACTTGTTGAATCTTTTCTTCCATCAAAGTAAATGCCAATATTATCTACTTTTGGAAGATTGAAATTGTCATTATTCTTTGCTACTACCATGACTTTTTTTCTCGTTTTCATTAACTTAGAAGGATCACTAGCAAGCAGCGGCTGTTTTAAGCACAGGCAAAGCAGGCATTTGCCGGTGGCCTCGCGCTCAGGTGGCCTCGCATTTTTTTTTCTTAGTACAAGTAATATAAAAAAATTTTCTTAGTACAATAAATATAAACAACGAAACTCATTTATTAAAATTCAATATAATGTATGCGTACAATATTTTTATAAACAGTATTTTTATAAAATATTCAACTTTACATATACATCTATTATTATGTATGTGGTTTTTTTTTTTTGCGTTATACATGATGCCTGGCAACCATATGAAAGAGTATGCGGTTTCTAGTCTCATATACATTGACAATGACTGTGACAAATATATCTTTGCCCATATACACCTACACGTCTCAAAGACTTTTTCTGTTTTTCCATCCTCCTAACTGAATGACTTTTTGTTTGTTTGTTTATTTATTTTATATAATATTGTCTTTACATTTTTACTGTTGCACAAGACATAATCTGAGCAGTGATGGGATGTTATGCTGGATCCGGGTATTTATTGTAGCGGTTTCTCTTTGAGCCATAGATCAGTGTTTATTCTATGTATAGGTGTTTTATCCATTGTGGATTCGATGAAGTATGGCTACATTTGCTAACAGTTATTGACAATAGTCCCATAAGCGGGGCTGCCCCCTCCCTGGGAATATCATTGGTGAGTTGGTGAAGTCTAAAGTTGGAGACTCTCCTTGCATTGCTGTTAAAGCCATCTTGAGTTCTTTGATTTACGACTTGCACTTCCCTTATTATTGTTGTGGCTTTTATATTCACTCCTTACGCTGGCTTTTGATTAGACTCGACGTTACAGAAATTACAACAAAGACTGATTTTTCTTTTACTAATTTATCACATGTACATACTATTTTTATTATTTTACAGTAATGTTTTCATGAGGACGCTTGTTCCTTCCTTCTGACCAAATTAGAAACTCATAAAAATTTTTAAATTAAATCTCATAAAAAACTATTTACGTTCCACTATGGGTCAAGACCGCTTATCTGCATTAGCTTTAATTTCCATTGAAAATAAAATAAGTCGGTCCTTGGACTGTTCTGATTTAATTGATGAGTTTGCGTCTTTAAAAGTCAGAAAGGTTAAGTTTTAAGTCAATGTAATCGATCCTCCTAAAATCTGCGAAAAAAAATAAATGGTATCGCATTTTGAGTAGTCTTATATTATTATTTTTTTGCTTCGTTACGTTCTAATAAATATCCAAAACACAATAGAACACAAGAATTAAAAACTCAACTAATATAATAGAAAACTTGCCTATGGCCTCGCATATGGTAAATCCGCCACTGCAAGCAAGGTAAGAGTATTCAGGGGTGAGAAACTCTGCTTCAATTAAATCTTGCAGATAACTTGTAGCAATTGCTGCAGTTGCAGCAGGTGAAATCCCAGGCCTTGTTAAGAAGCGTTACGCAGTTCGCATTTTGCCTGCGAAAAGGCGATTCAGCAGTTTTGCGCTACGCAAAAGCCTTATATTGAAATATTGATAAATATTAAATATTTTATAACTTTATATGAATTATCTTTTGATTGCCGTTAACTTGACTTTAGTAAAAAAAAAACTTTAGACTTTAATAAACGTTAACGTTTATTCAGAAGAAATAAAGTCGTAAGTAAAACCGCAATTGTAAACTAATAGATTTTTTGTTAACGAAACAGTATGTTTCATAATTTTTGATGTTGTTGTTAAAAATTAGTTAAAAAAATAAAATGTTTTAAGTTTATCTTAAGGAATTAAATATATAAATTCCTTTTAAATATAAGAATTATTTTTAGTCATAATAGTTTAAAAAAGTGCACGATTTATTTTGATGTAAATATTTTATTAATAAGATATTTAAGGGGTAAACAGATTCTATCTGTTGACCAGCCTCCCACCCCTTCTTCATCTATTAGGCTGGCGCAGATGTATTTTTAATACATTGTTTCCAGTTTAGGATGTTGAATGCTGGATCTTCTTGACTCAATGCATGGCTTTGCTTGTGTCACTATTTTTATGACTAGGCAACTCATTCTATTATCTCCTAATGAGGGTACAGCTCTAAAACTCAGTTTTATGGTTCTGAGGCCGGCTGGTAGTCAGGTTTCCCGAACTCTGTGGTAGCTCTCAGAGAGGCTGATTCCATCAACAGCTGAAAAATATCAAAGTATTAACAGTGCCATGTTGCGCATGGATGGTGTCCCTGTTTGTACTTTTGGTGTGCATTGCGGAGGCCACATTTGGACCCCTTTGTTACGGCTTAGGGTTTATTAGTAGTAATGAGGCAATTGCTTGGGCTATTAAACGGTGTTCTGAGTACTATCTATGCTTTGAGTCAAGTTCTTCAATCTAATTTAAAAATGAATAAAGTACCAAAAACTATAAAACACAAAAAACCATCATCATCACCAAGTTCTCTAAACCTATCATTCGCTAATATTCGTGGTCTTCGAAGTAACTTTTCTTCTGTTGAGTCTTATCTCTTGCAAAGTTCACCAGACCTACTTGCTCTTTGTGAGACTAATTTGAGTTCGGCTGTCTCATCTTGTGATCTTAGTGTTGATGGTTATCTTCCTCTGATTCGTAAAGACTCCAATAGTCACATGCTTGGCCTGGGCATTTACATTCGTAAGAATTCACCAGTTTGTCGTGAAACTAGGTTTGAATCCACAGACTGTTCTTTCATGTGCTTTCGTTTAGCACCACTTCACTCTATTGCCTTTCTCTTTGTTCTATATCGCTCTCCTTCATCTCAAGACTGCACTCTTTTTGATGTTATTTCTGATCATATTGACCAAGCCCTCTCTCTTTATCCATCAGCTAATATAGTTGTTGTCGGTGACTTTAATGCTCACCACTCTGAATGGCTTGGCTCTAGTATAAGTGACTCTGCAGGCATTAAAGCCCACAACTTTTGCCTTTCTCAATCCCTAACTCAAATAGTCAACTTTCCAACTCGCTTTCCTGACAACCCTAATCATTTACCTTCTCTACTCGACTTATGTCTTGTTTCTGATCCTAGTCAGTGCTCAGTTTCTCCGCATTCACCCTTAGGTTCTTCTGATCACAGTTTGATCTCTCTAAAACTAATATCTCATTCTCCTTCATCACCTGAATCCCCCTATTACCGAACCTCTTTCAACTACAGTAAAGCTGACTGGGATTCTTTCCGTGACTTTCTTCGTGATGGCCCTTGGGTAGAAATCTTTCAACTTCCTGTCGACAAATATGCTTCTTACATAACTTCGTGGATTCAGGCTGGCATGGAATCTTTTATTCCCTCTCGACGATTCCAGGTCAAGCCTAACTCTCCTCCATGGTTTTCCTCGCACAGTGCTGCTGCGATTGCCAATCGAAACCGTTACTTCCATATTTATCAGCAAAACAATTCTCCAGAAAACAGACGTCTGTTTATTACTGCTAGAAACAACTGTAAAAAGGTTTTGTCTAACGCCAAAACCCGCTATTCTCAGGTCATGAAATCTCGTATCTCATCTCAAAAATTAGGCTCTCGTGACTTCTGGAGAATCTTTAATAATATCAATAATAAGGGCAAATCTATAATTCCACCTCTCTTGTATGGTTCAGACTTTGTCACCTCACCTAAAGACAAAGCTGAATTGTTTGCTAAAAACTTTTCATCAATATCATCTCTTGATTCCACTAGTTGCGTTCTACCTGATATTGCCAACAAACAGGTTGATCCTTTGCTTGACATTCATATCACTCCAGCATCTGTATCTAAAGTGATTTCCTGCCTAGATTCTTCTACAGCTTGTGGCCCGGACAACATACCTGTTATTGTCTTGCAGAAGTGTTCTCCGGAGCTGTCGTCTATACTCTCAAAACTATTCAACAAGTGCTTATCAGAGTCTTGTTTTCCAGCCTGCTGGAAAGCCGCATCTGTTATCCTTATCTTCAAAAATTCTGGGGAGCGATCTGATTCGTCTAACTACCGTCCCATAAGTCTTCTTCCTATCATAAGCAAGGTTTTTGAATCTTTAATTAACAAACACTTAATTTCTCATCTTGAATCTAATAACTTACTTTCTGACCATCAATATGGATTTCGATCTTCTCGTTCTACAGCTGATTTGCTAACAGTAATAACTGACAGGTTTTATCGTGCATTAGATGAAGGTGAAGAGGTTAAGGCCATCGCTCTTGACATTTCAAAAGCTTTTGATAAAGTTTGGCATGCTGGTCTTCTCCATAAGCTTTCTTCTTATGGTGTATCCGGCAACATCTTTAAGATCATTGAATCCTTCCTTTCCAATCGTAGCATAAAAGTTGTCCTCGATGGACAACACTCTTCTTCTTATTCTGTAACTTCAGGGGTTCCTCAAGGTTCTATCCTTGGCCCTATACTCTTTTTAATTTACATTAACGATCTTCCAGATATTCTCACATCTAAGGTGGCATTGTTTGCTGATGATACTACCATTTATTCTTGTCGTGATAAGAAACCATCACCCTCTGATTGCTTGGAGGGGGCATTTGAACTTGAAAAGGATCTCACTTCTGCTACAGCATGGGGCTCACAGTGGCTGGTGAACTTTAATTCAGATAAAACTCAATTTTTTTCAGTCAATCGTTATCGCAATAATTTAGATCTTCCTATATTTATGAACGGTGATGTACTCGATGAGTCACCTACTCTTCATCTTCTAGGATTAACTCTTACTTCCAATCTTTCTTGGAAACCATATATCAAATCAGTTGCAAAATTAGCATCTGCTAAGGTTGCATCTCTTTATCGAGCTCGTCACTTTCTTACTTCGGATTCTATTCTCTATCTCTATAAATCTCAAATCCGGCCTTGTATGGAATACTGCTGCCATATCTGGGGCGGATCTTCTAATGATGCCCTTTCTCTTTTAGACAAGGTGCAAAAACGCATTGTAAACATAGTTGGACCTGCTCTTGCAGCCAACCTCCAACCATTATCACATCGTTGTAATGTTGCTTCTCTTTCTCTTTTCTACAAATACTATAATGGGCACTGCTCTAAAGAGCTAGCGTCTCTTGTGCCATCTACTAAAATTCATTCTCGTGTTACTCGTCATTCAATTAAGTGTCATCCTTTTTCTGTGACTGTTCCTAAGTGCTCCAAAAGTGCTTATTCGTCTAGTTTTTTTCCTCGAACATCAGTTCTTTGGAATTCGCTTCCTTCATCTTGCTTTCCTGATTCATATAATTTGCAATCTTTTAAGTCGTCCGTCAATCGTTATCTTGCTCTACAATCTTCATCTTTTCTCTTACAGTAACTTCCAACTTTAATTAGTGGCTGCTTGCAGCCTTGTTGGAAGCGAAGATGTTTAAAAAAAAAAAAAAAAAAAAAATTTTGTTTATTGTTAATTCAATAACGTAAAGTTTTAATGACGTTCGTTTAATTTATGAAAATAAATTATGATCACGAATATGTTATCGGTAACGAATAAATAACAATAAAACTCTTCATTGTTTGAAAACATTATTAAAAAGAGTTCACAAATTAAATAAGAAAAAAATTATTAACATTTAATAAAATAACCAAAAACTAACTGTAAAATCTCATAAGAAAATAAACAAACATTATTATACGTTTCAAAACAAAATTTAGTTCATATTTGAAAAAAATAATAAAAATGTTTTTTTAAATATGAACTTAGATTTTATTTGTAACTTTTGTTATATGATTTTTAATGCGTGAATAAAATAACTTTAATTACAATGCGGTACTTGAAGAGAGCTAGTGACGCATTATAACTTCTAACCATGATGTATTTGCTGAGTTTGAATTACTTAGAAATGCGTTACGGGTTTTCGCTACGCGGCGAAATCTCGTAACAAGGCCTGAAATCCCAAACCTATAAAATAAAACTAGTTTATGTTTATTTTTATTAATTCATCATCCAAACTTTTGCTGCTCAACCAAATAATAATCTATATGATTACCTTTTACTAGCCATTGCTGTGATTTTTATTGACATAGTGTTTTTTCTTGACTTCTTTTCTCAAAATCGTGTTACAAGGAAAGCATTGACACCTAATTTATCCTTTAGAAGCCTTTCAACCAACAATTTAATTTCATTGTCTTGTTTTAAAGTAAAGTTAACATTAACTGAATTATAGTTTCATTGAGAGAAATATCAGGATTTTTTTGATATTCTTCATATAATTCTATATCTTGTTTTTCTGTGACCTAAAATCAAACTTTTACAAATATTATTTTTGTTTTATATGTAAATGTGTGTGTATATATATATATATATATATATATATATATATATATATATATATATATATATATATATATATATATATATATATATATATATATATATATATATATATGCTATATAACAAAGAAAATATTTATTATTATGAAATTATATTTACCTCAAAGGATGCTTGATCATCTTGTAGTTTTTTCATTCTTTTCTCATAAGCTTTTTCGTTACTGATTTTTCTCTTGTATTTTTTTCTAAGTTTTGTTGTCTCAATCTTATCAGCATGTCCTATCTGCATGTCAGAATTTTCACCTGTCTTATTTCTTTGACTCTATAACCACCTGAGCTCCATAGTTGGAATTTTTTTAGAAAAAATAAAGGTGCAAATTATATGTGCTTTACTTTTACAATTTTGGAAGGAAGAACACCAAGACAGATTATGTTCACACAGAAGTATCTTATCAGGATATGTTATGAGGTCCATTAGCTTATCTAACTTCAATAGAAGTTCTTCTTTTACTTATGCCTTAATTCTTTCCCATACAATGTTTTCTACTTTCTCCCAAAGGGTTTTAATTCTATAATAAAACGATTTCTCACCAATAATAACTGGCTGTTGAAACTTAATATTTGCTTTTCTCCATTGAGCAAGAACAAATGGAATCAGATCGCTAGCAAGATCATTGTTAGAATATTTATTATAGTATAGATTGCATGATTGATTGCGAAGAGCCAAGTGAAAATATCTTATAAAATTAATTTGGCGCTGCGCTTATAAGAAGAGTTCATTACATAAAAACGGATTTTATTTATTTTATAATAATTTAATCTTTTTTTTCATTTTAATAATGTGTAAATATAAAAATTTGGGTATCAAGACGTTTTCTGATCAAAAAGTGGTCCATAACAAACCTACCTTGAAATTAAATTTTACATAGGAATACACCTTTTCTTAAGCTTGAAATTTTGGTTTTTTTCAAAAAAATATAAATCTCACTGTACCCTACTGTATACTTTATACAGCGTTTTAAGTATACAGCATATACACTGTATACATGCTTTAAAGTAATTTTTTTAGCGACGTTTTTGATTTTGTGTAGATTTTATATTAACTAAATTAAACTTTAAGATTCAAATAAAAAGAAATATTAATTAAAAAATCTTTAAAGAAAGCCAGTTAGACTAGGTACCTTGAAGGTGGACTTGATTTAACAGTAATGAAGCTTATTTTATGCAAATTTCAAAGTAACGGTGAGCTCACTTGACGATAACTTATTGAAGTTATGAAGACTTCAAACTTGTCCACCGCTGACGTTTCGAATTTAAGTCTTTCTTTTTAGAATTCTGAATGAAAATTTAATCGAAGTTTTACTACGTCTTTATACAAGGTACTATAAAGAATAACTGACAACAACTGACAAAATAGTGCGCTACTTTTTTAACAGCTGTTGTCAGTAAATTTTTCATTTTTTAACAGCTGTTGTCAGTAAATTTTTCATTTTTTAACAGCTGTTGTCAGTAAATTTTTCATTTTTTAACAGCTGTTGTCAGTAAATTTTACTCGAAGTAAAATTTTAATTAGCTGCTTTTTACTTTTACTTGTGTAAACATTTTAAGCGATGCATATATATTTGTTCTCATTTTTATTTTCAATTATAACCAGTAATGCCATAGAGCTGGAACGGTCCGGAACGCCGTCCGAGCAAACAATAGACGTCTTTTAGACCGTCTAAAATTGGTCTAATTTGTATCTATTGTCAATGCGTTTATTTTAGACGTATATTAGAGATTGAAAAGACGTCTGATTATAGAAATACTATTTTTTGGTCTATTTTAGATGCATATTACATGCATAAAATAGACTCATGCAAAGATGTTTTTTTTTCATCTAAACTTAGATGTCTTAAAGATGTCTTTTATAGCTTTGTTATAATAGAGAGAAAATTTTTTTAACTAATGACAAAATGATTTTACGGAGCGATAGTAATAAATGACCGCCATTTAAAACCATGCATCTGAATTGGCGGAAACTTACTTCGAGAAAGGCATGAAGATTTTAACCTATGGAAGACATTAATGATTATTTCTTTTGATGAATTTTTAATAATTAAATAACATGCTATTATAGTGACAAAATATTTCGATGATATGATGCTTAGAATGTTTACCAAAATCACTAAAATTACTAATTTTAATTTGTGATTTGCTATATAATTTATTTTGCAGAAATATTATAAAGTTATAAAGAATATTATAAAGTTATTTTCAAGTTGATATTTTTATTTCTAGAATAAAAGATAATGTAATTAAAACAAATGTATGTATATATGAGTGTTTTTCAATAACACAAAAGATTGCTTTATTGGTTGCGTACTTATCGTTTTCATCGAGTAATCAAGATTCATTTATGTCTTTTGCAAAAAGGGCATATGAAAAGAGACGCAGTAGGCGCGTTCAAAAGGAATATAAAAAAATACTAGAATCCTTATCTGTACATTTAGATAATAAATCGAATGTTGGAATTTCCGAAAAAAATACTTTCTTATCTTGCTAAAACCTAAAGAATATTTTGACCATCATGCGTCATCGATTTCGGACGATGAATAATCATATGATTAAAAGCCTAATGAGTATGAGCATAATTCAATTTTAAAGGAAAGTTTGTCTGCATGTTTTTCTGAATTCAGGATACCCCAGGCAAGTGTGAATAAGTTACTTTGTAATTTTAAAAAAAGTGGCCTAGAATTTCCTTGCGATGCTAGAACCCTAATAAAAACACTAAAAAACATTGAAGCACTCAATCTATGCAATGGAAAGTATATTTATTTTGGACTTAAAACTGAAATAGTTAAATCTATGCAAAGGTGTTCGACCTTTAATACTCAGAGTATATCATTATCATGTAATATAGATGACTTACCAATATTCAAGTCATCCAATTTTCAGTTGTAGCCGATACTCCGATTATGTTGGGAAAATGATGTATTTATGATCGCTTTATATGGTGGTGAAGGCAAATCAGAACCAGTAGATTCATTTTTGGCTGATTTTATTGAAGAAGCAAAAGACCTTTTGGTAAGTGGTTAACTAATTGATGGTAAAAGTTATACTTTTAGTGTATCATCATTTGTATGTGATGCACCAGCACGCTCCTTTGTAAAATGTGTAGTTGGTCACACTGCAAGACATGGTTGTGAGAGATGTACGGTTGTTGGTACCTGTTATTCTCAGTGAATTGTGTTTGATAGTGAAGAACTGCATGCCTTACGCGGTAAAGATAATTTCAGGAACTTCAAAGGAAGCTCAATCCCTTGTGTAAGTTGGATATTCCAATTGTTTTAATCTTTATCTTAGACTACATGCATGTAGTCTGTCTCGGAGTTACAAAAAGAATTTTATATTTTCTGACCTCAGGTCCATCGGAGTGTAGACTTTCATATCGCTTAAGGGAAAAGCTGTCAATTACAAAAGCCTCATATAATAGAACATTACCATCTAAATTTGCACGCCAACCTCGTTCATTAAAGGAACTAAAACGGTGAAAAGCAACAGAATTCCGGATGTTTCTTTTATAAATTGATCCTATAGTACTGAAAAGCGTTCTTTCTTCAGATTTATTTTTGCATTTTTTGTGTCTTCATGTTGCCATCTCTATTTTATTGGAAACAGATAATTAAATTAAGAACACATATCTTGACTTTGCTTCTCAATTGATACATTTATTGCAAAGCAATCATCTCATTTTTATACACCCACATTTGCTGTCTACAATGATCATAGTTAAACTCATTTGCATCAAGATGTCGCAAATATGCAGTGTTCTTTAAATAGCATATCGGCTTTCCCATTATAAAATTTTTGCAACTCTTAAAACAGTCAATAAAAAATTCTAGAAACCCAGTTGTTCAAGCTGCACGTAGAAAACAGGAGTTTGAGTTATCTCATCCAAACATTGTCAACAAAAAAAATAAGTATAAATATTCAACACGATCACAAGACAGCTGCTTCTTAATGCAAAACAAAAAAAGTGTATTTTAAAGAAATGGTTGATGAGAAAACATTTAGATATACATTTAGGGATTGCAATCCCGGGATCCCGTATCCCGGGATCCCGGGATCCCGGACGTTTTTGGGTCCCGAAAATCCCGGGATTCTAAACACAAAATCTAATCCCGGGATTTTCGGGATTATAGCAGGATTGAACTAATTAAATTATTTTGTAAAACAAAATGTTCAAAGTTGGTAACTATACTGAATTATAACGAGTTATATAATGCTGCTTTGCAGGTTTATCTTGTTTATGCTTTATCCTTACGATAAATGGAACAAATTTTTAAATAGACCATGGAGTTCGGGAGTTTATCATTGAAAAAAGTTTCACAAACACAAATTAAGGGAGGTTTGTTTGACTATTGTATAAAAAACAATCGTTAAGTTTGTTGGCAAGACTTCTCGCGTTAAAAAGATAAATTGTAAAATTGTTGAGCGAATTTGTGGTTAAGTGATTGCTTGAGTTTATTAAGTCGCTTGAACGTTTTGAAATGATAACCTTTTTATTGCTTTTGTTGTTTACCGTAATAATGTTTACCGCAATATATGTTAATAATAATGTTTACTAATGCCTGAGGCATCATTTTTTTGCAATGACTTTGGAATAACTGAAGAAAATAAAATATGCATTTAATATGAATTGTTTTTTTGTTTTACATTTATTATTTAGCTTCCATTTATTTATAAATGTAAAATAAAGATTTTCTTTAATTTTTGTCTCTCAATATTAAACTTTAATTTTTGTCTCTCAAAAAACTTACTATGTTATTTTTTACAAAGTAGCTTGTTGCTACAGCAGCTACATCGGTAGCCAAATTTAAGAAAATTTATGTTTACAAATTTATTTTGAAATTTTGATTGTTTAGTTACTTTAGTCAAATACACTTTAAATGTTCAAATGTTATTTACATATCCAATTATTTGATGAAGGTTATTCTGTAAAGTCTGTAATCTTAAAACATAACATCGAAGGTACCGTATATATATTTCTGCATTATTTTAAGATCTTTATATACACCTGCTGCCTGTTACACAATTAAAACAATTTAAGGCGCCATAGAAAGTTAATTTAAGTCATTAAGGCATAATGAAATTAAATAAAAAATTGATAACATCAAAAAGTATATTCATATATGCAGTATTAAGTTCTGTTTTTTAGCAAATATCTCACATTATATAAAATCCCGGGATCCCGGGATTTTATTTACTTCAATCCCGAAATCCCGGGATCGTAATTCATGCCCGGGATTGCAATCCCTATATACATTACTTGATTTAAAGAATATGGAAAGATTATATAACAAACCAATAGGTTCAAAGGTTTTGAGCATTGCAAATTAAAAAAACTGAATAGTGCCACCAACAGATTTTGTTCGTAAAGTATTCTGGTTATGCCATTTTTCCTGTGCTACATGAACTTGAGAAGCTTCTGTAGTCAATATATATATATATATATATATATATATATATATATATATATATATATATATATATATATATATATATATATATATATATATATATATATATATATATATATATATATATATATATATATATATATATATATATATATAGTTTTGGGATAGACCAGTTTAATATAAAATTGATTTTTTTCTTTTAGTTGCCAAATATATTCAGACAGCATAGTCTGTTTTGAGTATTTTTTATGTTTAAAAGATTGTTTGTGGTTGGATAACGTTTTTTGCATTTGCCCTCGGTTAAGCCAATATAATGTTTATCAGGTTTGTTTTGTGAGGAAACAATGCATTTGTAAATAATATTCTTAGATAAGCATTTGGCATTCATAGGGCAGTCAAGTTTTTGCCTGCAGTTACAGTTTTCAGTATTTTTTTCTTTGAGAAATTCATTTTTATTAATCAATGCAAAATTATGGCCTTTTATATTTCTTTCAATATTTTTTGTACAGCTAAAGCTTACCTTAATAGTGTTTCTGTTAAAAATTTGTGCAATTTATTAGAGGGAGGGAAATGTTTGTCAACTAATTTGAAAAACGCTTTTCCAATGATTGTTGAAACATTTTTCTGTACGGAGGATTAAACCAAATTATTTTTCTATTTCTGTTTCGCTTTTTTGCAATTTTTGTTTCAAATTTTGGCTCGAAATTTTTAAATCCGCTTTTTTTAAGAGCATCTTTATACACGCGTTTGGAAGAGTTAAAAATATTTTGATTAGAAGAGTTTTGATTTAGTCTATTGTTAATTGAAATAGGAATTTGTTTTAAGATTTGAGTGGGATGATTCGAATTTATATTAATATATGATAATTCATCATTAGGTTTTTTATAAGGCTTATAAGAATTTTCCGAGAGGTTAAATGTGACATCAAGGAAATTCACAATTTTTAAATTAATGTTTATTTCAATTTGGAAGCCAATGTTTTTAAAAATTTCTATAATATTTTTTCTGACTTTGTCAAGTTGAGGCCCTAATTTTTTTTGCATTATTATTAAGCCATCATCTCGGTAAAGGCCTAATTGATTAAAATGAACTATTTTAGCTAGGGAATTTAAAATATATAAGCCTACAAATTCGCAAATATTTGCTCCGTCGTAACTTCCCATTGTTACATCAAAGCATTCGTGCGTGGTTTTTTTCTTCCACGTCTCGTTAATAAAATAGAGTAAAGTTTTTCTGCAATGTTTAATTAGACGAATAGTGTCATCTGTAATTTCAGTGTGGGTTTTTCCAAATTCTATTGTTTTATCTAAAATTTCTGCTGTAATTGAGGGGTAAAAATCATTAATATCAAATTATATAAATGTGCTTTCCTTTTTATTACTAATTTTATAAAACCAATTTATAACATCAGTGGTGTTTTTCCACTGTTGCAAATTTAATTTTTTCCGAATAATATTATTTATTTCGTCTAATTTAATTTTACTAACGTGCCCTAGTTCACTTTTTAAAGATACTAGTAGCCTACAATGGAGTTTATTTTCAAAATTTGGTTTATGATCTTTTAGTGTGATAAACGCTTGCGCTGGTGCGACTGATGCAATTCTAGCTTCTAAATTAATTGTTTTAGCAATGTTTTGGCCTTCTAAATTAATTGAATTTTCAAAGATTTTCGGGGCTTTTGCATAATTATTAGAAATATTATCGCGCAGTAATTTATAGTGATTATCTGGGGCAATTTGGTATACGTTGTTTGTCTTATCAGCAAAAACTAAAATATTAGGGTTCGATTTTATATTATTAATGTCTAAGTTGAGTTCCTTTTGGAAATCATTGTTAATATTTCGAAATTATATTGTTTTAATCAATATATATATATATATATATATATATATATATATATATATATATATATATATATATATATATATATATATAAATATATATATATATATATATATATATATATATATATATATATATGTATATGTATATATATATATATATATATATATATATATATATATATATATATATATATATATATATATATATAAATATATATATATACAGGCCCGTTGGAACAAAAATTTTATTTGGGGGGGGGGGAGGGGCAGTACTACCTCAAAATAGTTTTAAGGATTTTCTTTTTAATTATTTTTTAAGTTAATTTTTTCAAAATTATTTATTTGGAAAAGTATTTAGGGGGTGGGGGGCAAATGCTTCTGCTGCCCCCTATCCCCCTCGTTGCTACGGGCCTGATATATGTATATATATATATATATATATATATATATATATATATATATATATATATATATATATATATATATATATATATATATATATATATATATTTATGTATGTATATATATATATATATATATATATGTATATATATATATATACATACATATATATATATATTTATGTATGTATATATATTTATGTATGTATATATATATATATATATGTATATATATATATACATACATATATATATACTACTTAATAGTGGTTATAACCCTCTCTCAACTCTATAACTCCGAAACACGAACCTTGAGGAACAAGGCCGCTGCGCGGAGAAACAAGTTGAGCGCGGTACTACCAGGGACGTGGTAATCGAACTCAGAAACTCTCGCTTATGAAGCGAGCGCTTTACCACTACACCACTACCGCATATATATATAATACATATATATATATATATATATATATATATATATATATATATATATATATATATATATATATATATATATATAATACATATATATATATATATATATATATATATATATATATATATATATATATATATATATATATGTATTATATAATATATATAATACATATATATAGTACATATATATATATATATATATATATATATATATATATATATATATATATATATATATATATATATATATATATATATATATATATATATATATATATATATATATACCATATGTGATATTTGAGTAAATAAGGAAATAAAATACTCTTTAATGTAAAGATATGCCATTACAAGCTTTAGTGTCATTTAAAAACGCTTGACAACAAAAGTACAACAATATTTTTTTAACTTGAATATTTTTTTAATTTATTTGGTTTTGTAAGAAAAATAAACAAACACGAGTTATGAATTTTTAAAAATAGATTAAACTTTTTAGCAAGAACAAAAGCCACGCAAGCTTAACACATTTTTAGAACAAATAAAATCATACCAAAAGAAAACATGCTCAACGTGGTTAAAAGCGTCTTCTTGAAAAAGCAGTTGTAAGGAGGTGCGACACGAATAGCCTACGTCAGCAATAGCGAACTTGTTGCAGATCGTACGTGGATTTAATTTGACTTCAAGCTTTGCAAAAAAAAAGTTGTAAAATGAATTGCGTTAACACTTTCACTTTTTACACTTTACTTTAAACTAGTGAGAGATCAAAGATAATTTAAGTAAAGGACTTTAGAGGAAAGCTTATAACAATTTTGGGGAAAATGTTGCTTTGTGTTTTAATTCATTTACTCGTGCACTGTGTCAAAGGAGGCAAACAAATAAGTATTACTTTTTATTTATAATATACAATTCGAGTACATTTTTAAAATCATTTTTAAAATATTGATTGGATGAGAGAATTAATAGTTAGGGTATATTAAATTTTTTTTATTATTAGATTAATAACTCATTGGCTAGGGTGTTTATTTTAAAGGTGTTTTTACTAGTTAATAGGGTGTTTATTTTTAAGGTGTTTACTTTATCTTTTCCTAAAATTTTAAAATCTGATGAACCATTTATTGGTTAGGCAAATAAGATAGATACTAAACATTTTTCTTTAAATATTAAAACAGTTTCATTATTAATTTTTTTCGTAATAAAAATAATAAAATGATTCGACTGTGAATTTTAGTTGTGAATTTTAGTCCCCATGCCCACACAACCTTTACGTTTTATGAACTGAAATCGTATCTAAGATTTAAAAGTCATAGATAAACTTTTTTTCCCATTATTCAAGCATTAGAAATTATCTCATACGCTATGTGCATACCAGTCACACCAGTTGTTGTAAGATGTGTTAGACTTAGCTACGTCAGTTATTTATCTTTTCTTTTAAAGTTGATGAGTTTTTTCTTAAATTCAAAATTTGTAAAAATTATATTTAAATGTACCTGAAAAAATTCTTTTTTTTTTTTTTTGCAATAGCAAATATTGAAGCATTCGGAAAAGTCACCATCAATATTTACAGCAACAAGGTAAACAAATAGTTATAGTTGTATTTATTTCCTTGTATTTTCCGGTCAATCAAATAACATTTGATGTAATTATTGCTTTAACGGTGATGCGTATGAACAATCGTATGCATCTTGTTTCCTTCCTGTCAATTATTAGATTGTAAATCTTGTTTTCTTCATTGTCTAATTATTTGATTGTATTATCAACGCTAATGCTTATGAACATGTTACAATTGGTGAATGTATTTCGTACGAAACACATACGTGCATACATTTTGTACGAATTTCGTATTCGTATTAAATTACATAATGACGTTGGTGTGTGTGAAAATTACGAGTTTCGTAATTTTCACATACATTTCGTACACATACATTTTGTACGAAACACATAAATGCGCTTTGTAACATGATTCATAACACTGATGTTATGAATCATGTTACATAGCGCATTTATAATTTTATTTAAATAAAATTTTAAACTACTACAATAAATAGACTAGCACTAAGAACAAACAAAATAATGACAATAAAAAACAGTATTCAAATAACTTTCAGCTATTTTGCGACACTTTATAAGGGTTCTTATTTTTGAATATCCCATGATTAATACATTATTTGCGTGAGAAAAAAGAAAAAATTATTTACATGTAGCGATACCGCAGAAAACGAGGGTATAAAGAATAATGGTTGCTAGAATTATTATTTTTATGTTTGAATTACGTATGAGAAGAGTTTCATTAATTAATTTTTTATAATTTTTATTTTATTTTATTCTGATTTCAATCCCGACAAGGCTGCAAGCAACCACTATTAAGTTGTAGGTAGTAAGAACCAGGAAAACATAAAGATGCGAGACAAAGTTTTTAGACCATGCAGGGACAATTCGAGATTTTTTTGCGGTGGAGTTTTTTCCGGGGGAAGAGTTCCTAGAACCATTTTTTTTTTTTTAAACAAAACGTTATCTGTACAAGTTCAAAATATTATGCGCACTGCAATGGTTATTTGCGGTTTTGATAATTTTAAGAAGCAGATGTATACGCACTATTTACTAACTAAAAAGTAATTTGTGAACGATGGACTTGAAATTTCATTTAGAAATGATAAAATATTTTGTAGAAGTTCTCAAAAATAATTATTTTTCTAAACTATATAAAAAAATTTGAAATCATAGAAAGTTTTTGGTTTTCGGAATGTTTTTCAACCGAAATTTTGCTTCTTACCGAATTAATAAAACATACCAAAACCGAAATATCAGTTCAAATAGAATTTCGAATTAAATTGCATAATGACGTTGTGCTTACAGAATAATAAATTTGTGTATTATTAAATAACCCTTGAAAAATAGATTCTTTCCCCAACTAGCACAAACACGTTTTTTGAATCTAAAATGTTAACACCTTTTAGACGTCTAAATTCAGATAATTATAAGACATCTAATAGTGGTTATCTTTGAGACGACGAATATGAGCTCGTATTTGTTGTTCCAAAAACGACTATTATTAGATGTCTTATAGTTATCAAAATTAGACATCTAAAAGGTGTTAACATTTTAACATGTTAGATTTTAACATGTTAATAGATTTAACATGTTAGATATTAAAAAGACGTCTAAAAGACGTGTTTGTGTCGGCTGGGTTCACTAATTTTCAAATTGTGCAAATTGTTCAAATAATGCAAATTGTTATATTCAAATAATGCAAATTGTTATATTCGTGGTCGTTTACATGATTTTCTATTCTAGTTTTAAATACCAATCTTGCTGCAAAATTTTGTACAGACAGCAGTTTTTTTAAAGTGCCTTTTCAATTCCAAAGTAGAGGGAGTTGCAATAATTAAGCTGTGTAAATAATAATAAACATACTACTGTGCACAAATTTTTGTGCAATTAGAGTTGTTTTATTTTGGATATTTTGCTTAATACTATGTAAAAAAGGGGTTTGGACAAGTTTCCATAATTATGTTTTATTTTTAAATAGGGGAAAGGCGCCTATGATGGCAAAGCGCCTATGATGGCATACCGGTCATATTTCCATTCAAATTGGTTTTGGTAAAAAAAATGATTAGACCTACATGACTATACTGACTTAACATTAGTTTTAGTAAAAAAACGTCCCTTGTGCACAAATATCGTTTTTATAATCAACAAAAATCGATTTTGGGATGTGCTGTTGTAGTTTTATTTCCTTTATATATTTAAGATTGTGATTTTACTATTAACTGTGCAGAAATGAAATTTTAATGCATTTTATATTCAAGTTTTGTGCATTTAGTGGAATAGTTACTTTAATTTTATCTTTTGAACAAAGCAGACACAGCTTGTTTTAATGGAAATGATGACTTTTACCCATGATGGCATACTGACGAGTTGGGGGTGTTGAAATAATGACGAGTTGGGAAAACCTTTTTTTTTTTTATAAGAAAAACTTATTTTTAAGTAAAGTTAAAAGAAAGCGATGCTCAAACATTTTTTTTTGGTCAAAAATATACTTAAAACGCAATATATCCTATGCGCATGCGCAAAATTTTACAATGCTGGTGTGTAACATGAAATGGTTAATTAGGATGGTGTCGAGTAATTTCTGACTTTTCTGAGGGAAGACTCTAAGGTTAAATGAAATCATTAAGTTACCCTCGATCCTAACTAGCCCCATCCTCCCCTATGCCATCATAGTAGCAGTGGTTGCCTATGATGGTATACTTGTCCTTTTTTTTACAATAAGAATAACTTATAAAAAAATAAAACTGATGAAAACTCCCAAGGTAATTATTGTTCTAAATGTAACAAGGAATGCATCCATATCAAAACTTTTATTATTGGTCTTCAGGATACTGAATAATGAAGCTTCAAAGTTAAGTATGCCATCATAGGCGCCTTTCCCCTATAACATTATAAAAGAGTTGAAGCAGTTTTTAACTTCGGTTGCTCTTCCTGGCCTTAAATAGTTTTGCCAATCAGAAATAACTGTATTTATAGTGGCACTACCACTTAAAGAATTACCAACCACAGTTCGCATCCGAAGTAAACGAATCCGAAGTTAACCTTGGATGGATGTGATTTTTTGGTGAATTTTTTTTTTACCTCTCAAGGTTTACGAAGTAAATCTCAAAGTCAAACTTTGTTTTTCTGAACCTAAAACTTCTGGAAATCTTCGTTTGATTGGTTCTGTTCTTTTTCTTTTTCTCTATTTTTATTTATTTTTCATATTCTAGGTAGTCAGTATATTTCTTGAATACAAAATATTTCATAGTCAATGTTTAGGAAAGTTTTCATAAAATTATGTCTCTTAAAGTTGCTATACAACCCGTTTACATTAAATGGTCAGAATTTTGTATTGCCTCTTTACATTTATTTTTAACGTTTTCATAGTACGTTATAATTTTGTTCAACTTTGTATGATTTTGCTGTAGAGCTTCATGCAAATGGGTTTTACGGGTTTTAATGTACCGTAAAATATACCTTAGTTAAAATGAATATCGAATTTTTATATATTCTTACAAAAAATTTGCCTGTCTTGTTTCATTAAATCATAACAGAAAACATAATTCAGCCATGAGCCATATTGAGTAATTCAAACATATTATATTGACATTTTTACGAAATAGAAATTGATTATTGATTAAAAATTATTAATTATTATCTAATTTTTTATAAAGACATATTGATAGTATCAATGATACTTAGAGTATCTTAAGTATCAATGATACTTAGAAGTGAATCACCCATTTCACTTTAACATTTTTATTATTGAAAGATTTTAGCGGAAGAATGAGAGTTGTGATTACCAAAATTGATATTCATAATTTGGTTGATATAAAAAACTAACGAATATCTTTTGATGTGCTCGTGTTAAACAATATTTTTTGTCATAAATAGAACACGAGATAGAACAAATGGTTTTTGGTTGAATAGAACCTCATCAGTTAAAATAACTACTTTATTTGGGGCTTCATCTTCATCAACTGGTTTGAAAAACTTCCGGCATCGGTTTAATCAGAAGTTGCTGACGCAATTGTCCGTGTGTCTAAGATAAAGATATATGACATCTTTCTATATTTGAAGGGGAGAGTTTTTAAAATTTTGCTAAAAAGTTGATTGCTGAAGAGTCAAATTATGGAAAGGCAGATGTTAAGAAATATGGCAATACATGGCAATATTCATGTGCAACTACCATAGCTCGCCATTTTAATGGCATAATGAGAAAAGAAAAGGATTTATTAAGTTCCCAGTTACCAAAGATATTACAAATATGGTGTCACAAACAATATATGGCGCATGAACAAAGCTCAAACATTTACATTGCAGTAACGGTTCAGTTTTTATCTGATTAGAAAATTGAATCATATCTGTTGGCCACTCGCATACTGGATAAAAAGCATACTTCTGAGAATTTAAGAGGAAGTATAGAGAATCTTGGAAGAATTTGATGGTGACCAGAAAAAATTTATGTTACGGATAATGCTAGTAACATGAAATCAGCATTTAAAGAATATATATGGTTAGGCTGGTTAAGTCACATTCTTTATCTTGTCTTGTCCACAAGGTTGAATAAAAGGAAATCTGATAATAATTGCTGCCTACCAGTGGAAATTAGTAACATGATTGAAGCTTCTAAAAAATTGTAACGACTTACAAAAGAACAAAAATTAATTATCAGTTGGCAAATACAAGCAGTGTGTAGTAACACGTCGGAATAGTGTGCACATGGTAAAATAAATTTCAATAAATTTTACACAATACATAATTTAAGAAATGAGCCAGGCTTCAACAGGAAACTATTGTTGTTGCTGGCTGATTTTTAAGAAAATACCTTGAGCAATGTTATCAAAGTGTAGCCATGCCAAGTGACTACACTTTGTCTTTCTAAAGATCAATCACCCGCTATTAATATGGTTTTACCAACATAACTAAAGTTGCAGCAACATTTTACAACAAAATCTTTCAGCTGTTTTATTACAAAATAATAAAACAGTTGAAGGATCATCTTTTAATTGGAAGGATCATCTTTTCAATATGCTGCTTAAATATTTTCCTGTTGGTAAAATTCATTATACAGCAGCATTACTGGACCAAAGATTTAAAAACAAGTTTAAATCTTTGGCACCAACAGAGTATGCTGAAGGATTATCAAATTTAAAACATCTTGTCAAAAAGTTGACATTAAAAAATATACCTGATAAAAGTTTGGGGACTGTTTTTTTGGCGATCTGAATAATATATCAAATTGGATATCAGAAGAACATGAGGTATTACTGCTACTTTATTTTAAATTGTTGTTTTATCTTTAAATTCATGACATTTTTAATTGTTTATTTTTAATAATTATCAATTTTTTTCTTAAATAGTTTTTTTTGTAGTTTTTTATCATATCTGCTGTTTTAATAAATTCATTTTCATCATATAAAGTCATCATATAAACCCATGATGTTGATGCATATTTAAATAGTTGTGATGGAGTGCAAGATGATATATTTTTATACTTAAAAGAAAAAACTTCAAAATGGAAGTATCTTTCTGAGGTTGCAAAAAGAATTTTGGGAGTTCCTGTAGCAAGCACTTTATTTATGCACATTAGGAATGAGGTTACTTGATCTTAGGCTGAGAAACGATTAAGTGATTTTTACGGTAAAAATGTATTGTAGGGAAGAGCGTAGTTGTTTGTCACACTTTAGACCGCTTAAATTTTTATTTTCATTAGCCAAACTTTGCACAAAGGTAGCTTAACTATTTCTGGTAACTATTACAACAATTTAATGACATTGAGTTAAATATATTTTGCTTTAAAATCATTTTTCAAAGACCTCTGCAGTGTGATAACCAACGCCAACTATGAAGTTGATTGTCACAGATTGTGAGGTATGAGGATTGTTTCTTGGTATGTTTGGATTATAACCAGTTAATGCAAATTTTAGTATGACTTAAATAATAACTTAATATACTTCTGAGACTAAAGTTTTTCAGATTATTCTGAAAACAAATTTTTCTTTTACATGATTTTATCTCCCTTAATCCGAGGCTACGAGGTGGATATTTATTGTGGTGACAACCCTCTCTCAACTCTGAAACACAAACTTTGACAAATAAGGTCACTGCACGGAGAAACAAGCCGAGCGTAGTACTTCCAGGGACGCGAAATAATCTTATTCTTAGAATAATCTATCGTCAAAACAATTCTTCCGAAAACAGACGTCTGTTAACTATTACTAGAAACCATTGTAAGAAGGTTTTGTCTAACGCCTAAACCCGCTATTCTTACGTCACAAAATCTTGTATATCATCTAAAAATTTAGGCACCAGAAACTTCTGGAGAACCTTTACCAGTGTCACTAGTACGAGCAAATCCTCCTCTCTTGCATGGTTCAGACTTTGTTATCTCACCTAAAGACATAGCTGAACTGTTTGCTAAGAACTTTTCATCAATTTTATATCTTCATTCCACAAATCACATCCTACCTGATACAACCACACACAGGTTGACCCATTGCTTGAGATTTGAATCACTCCAGCTTCTGCATCTAAAGTGGTTTCCTGCGTACACTTTTCTACAGCTTGTGGTCTGGACAATATATCTGTTATAGTTTTGCAGGTGTTCTTTGGAGCTGTTGTCTACTTTCAAAACTGTTTAACAAGTGCTTATCAGGTTCTTGATTTCCCTCTGCTGGAAAGCGGCATTTGTTATCCATTGTTATTCGCATTGTTATATCATTTTCAAAAACTCTGAAGAGCGATCTGATTTATCTAACTACCGTCCCATACTCGTATACATACATTATACTCGTCTTGCTATCGTCTCATTAATCTTCTAATTACTATAAGCAAGGTTTTTGAATCTTTAATTAACAAACACTTAATCTCTTATATTATCTCAATTATAATAACTTTTTGATCATCAATATGGATTTCGATATTCTTGTTTTACTGCTGATTTGTTAACGGTAATAAACGATAGGTTTTATCGTGCGTTAGATTGATTTGGAAAGGTTAAGGCTACCATTCTCGACACTTTTAAAGCATATGATAAAGTTTGATATGCTGGTCTTCTCCATAAACTCTCTTCTTACCGTGTATCAGGTAACATCTTTAAGATTATTGAATCCTTCCTTACCAATCGTAGTATAAAATTTGTCCTCAATGGAAAGCATTCTTCTTCATTTCCTGTAACTTCAGGAGTTCTTAAAGATTCTAATCTTGGCCTTATACTTTTTTAATTTAAATTAAAGATCTTCCAGAAATACTCTCATCTAAGGTGGGATTGTTCGCTTATAATAATACTATTTATTTTTTTCTTAATAAAAAGCCAACAATCTCTGATTCTTTAGAAGTAGTATTTGAGCTTGAAAAAGATCTCACTTCTGCTACAGCATGGGGCTCTCAGTGGCTGGTGAGCTTTAACTCAGATAAAACTTTTTTTACCCTTTATTTAACTCAAATTTACCCTTCATCTTCTAGGATTAACTCTTACTTCCGATCTTCCTTGGAAACCGTATATAAAGTTCATTGCAAGATTAGCATCTCTTAAGGTTGCATCTCTTTATCGTGCTTGCCACTTTCTTACTCCGAATTCTAAAACGCATTGCAAACATAGTTGGACCTCCTTTGCAGACATCCTTCAACCATTGTCACGTTGTGATGTTGCTTTTCTTTCTCTTTTCTATAAATACTATGAGGGGCGCTGCTCTAAAGAACTAGCGTTTCTTGTGCCATCTACTAAAATTCATTATCTTATTACTCGTCATTCAATTAAGTCTCATCTTACTATGACTGTTCCAAGTTGTTCTAAAAAATTTTATTTTTCTAATTTTATTTTTCGGCCATCAATTCTTTGGAATTTGCTCCCTTCGTCTTGTTTTCCTAATTAATACAGTTTGCAATCTTTTAAGTTGTCTGTTAATTGTTATCTTGCTTTATAAACTTCATCTTTTCTCTTCCAGTAACTTCCAATTCTAATAGTGGTTGCTTGCAGCTTTGTTGAAGATGTTCAAAAAATAAAATCCTAATATAAATAAAGAAAATGTAAATACTGAAAATATTAGTTTTCTTTTGAAAGTACAACACAACTTACACTATAATAAGTTTTAAAAAGGTTGTTTTAATTTATGTTGTAAGAAGAACAGATTGAACAAGTAAACTGCAATAAGTACATTCTTCATGAGCCCATTTTTTGCAAAGCTGACATTGAATCTACTGTTCTCGTGATCTGCTATTTGCAAATGATTCAAAACAGTTGATACTTAGATATTCTTCATTTCTCGATAAATTCAAAATTGACAAAGTGCATTTTTTAGCAAAGTTTGACTTCAAAATTTTTTTAACTTCTATTTTTATGTAATTTAGAATTTTTAGTCTTACTAGTTTGCTTGTTTTTGTCATTAGTAAGCCATGCTTTGACAGGTGAGTTAGGTAGAATCTTATTTAAACGCTTTTTTCTACCTCTTTTTGATGCTAACCTTTGACTTGCTTAAGGCAGAGACCTAATACTCTTAGATGATATGATTGAATTTTTAAATACTAATAGCGTAATTCGTTCATAATCAGAGATTTTATTTGATGCAAGTGGGTTATTTATACTTCTATCTAGCGGATTAGCTAAATAGTATTTGAATAAATTCTTTGAACTTTTATTTGGTGGTAGTAGTTGAACTGAATATGGTTGACAGATTTCTTTATTTGATTAGCATTTAAAGAAGATGGACTTGGGCGACCAGTTACTTAATTAGGACAATATCTGCATCATTAAAAATATCAGGATTTAATGGGTAAATACCCATTGCAGCAAAACCACTTAGAATATTTTTGGGAGCCAAAAGTACGATTATAAGATGCATTAGTAGCTCGGTGTAGTTAAGGCAATTTTAAAACATTAAAGCGTCTGTATGATAATTTGTTAACTACGACATATTTCAGTTAAATGATCAGGTCTGCAAATTATGAAAAGTCAAAAAAAATTAAAACGATAAATTTTGTGGTATCATGAAATATAAATGTTTTTAGCGAAAAAATTCAGACTAAAGATTTTTTTTGTTTTTTTAAGTATTCTTAAAATCACATTCGCTTTTCATAACTTGAGTAAGATTTTAAATAAATATGTTTTTTAGGTTAAATAAACATCATAATTTAATATGATCTGTTCTGATCGTTATTTAGCATTTTTTCTAAGTTATAAGCTCTTTCTTGGTCAAAACTCTAGTATTTTTTGTGAAAATGATAGAAATATTGTGATTTGACAACTATATATAGTTAATATATGTCAAAACCAATTAGAACTAGAATCTATAGTGGGTTATGGCACTTTTTCAAAAGGTTTTAACTAAGTTCATGTTAAAGCCAATAAGCAAAAGTAATCTAAAGACTCTAAAACGGTGTTCTTTAGATTCACTATTAGAGGTAGGTAAAAAGGTTTTGAAAACGGTGTTCTTTAGATTCACTATTAGGGGTAGGTAAAAAGGTTTTGAAAACGGTGTTCTTTAGATTCACTATTAGAGGTAGGTAAAAAGGTTTTGAAAACGGTGTTCTTTAGATTCACTAGGTAAAAAGTAAGGTAAAAAGGGTAGGTAAAAAGGTTTTGAAAATTATTTTAAAAAAAGAAAAGTTTCTTTAAATATTAAAAAAAAACCTGAAGCAATAAAAGTTATTACATGTAAAGCTTTTGTTTAGACATAATACTGATAAAATTATGCTAATTTCAAATAAAAGAATTCGAATAATTTGTAAATCGCCTTAACCTACACTAAGAAGTGATATAGCTTGTGAGGTCGTATTTCATCTTTTGATTAAAACTCTGTTACATATCATGTGCAACATAACCTTGAATTATTTAAACTATATAAGTAGGATTTGTTTTTTAAATATATACAAACCAATGGTATATTTAGAATAAAGAAGCCTTATTTCTTAAAGGATATTTGCATAAATATCAGGTATAGGGTAAATTAGTATTTTAAAAATATATACGCTGGCTTCAAAATATTTGCGAATAAACAACGTTTAGAGATGACCACTAAGATTTTTGGACACTTAAAATGTTTTCTTAAAAGCACAGAGGTTTTTAAAAAGTAGCGAAAATGCTCATATTACCCAGACCCCTTGTTATGAGCACTTTAAACTAACCCAAAAAAATAACGTTAGTTAAGTAAAAAGATACTAACCTGAAAATTAGAACTTATGACATTTTAATTAGATGAGATCCGCTAAATACTTCATATAAATTTAATTAGGTAATTTAAGCATACTCATGTTATACAAAAATGGTATCTTAAAATGAAGTCAAAAATAAATGTTCCTATGTATTGTTTTCCAAACAAAATAAAACGGATATCTAGCTAACACATTTTTCTTTACGAAACAAATAAATATATTTCAGCATCAAACTTTCGCGCCACAGGTTTATTAATGTGTAATGATAATATTTTAACAAAACAAAAAATTGAATAGCGCTTTAATTAGATGAGAGCCGCTAATTACTGCGTATGAATTTGGGTTAATTATACTGCTTTCTGATATCACCTCATAAATTCATTTCAAAAAATACCAATTATCTCGAACTTTACTACACACATTTTAGAAATCTTTTAACATGTCTCTTATTACCAAGATGCTTAATTTACCTGAGTCTACCCTGATAACGTCCATTATTAGGTAAATAGGACCACTACTAGATAACGAGAAACGTAACCACGCCACAACGTTTTCACCACAGTTTTTTTGGTGTAATGTGGGTCAAACTCTTTACTAAATGGTCTGTGGGCAAACTGCTTAACATTTTAACTAAAAGTACTAAATTTAGATTCGTCTGCCCATAAAACTGTACTCCATTTCTTAAATATCCATGCAGAATATTTATGATTAACTCTTTCTAATTTTTTTTTACCTCACGTAAAATTAGAGAACTACTCTCGAGTCCTTAATACAAGGCAAGGGAAGGGGATTTTATTCCAGGTCCTATATACGGGAGCGGGTGGTTTAATCAAAGGTAGGGGGTGGAAATTTTTTTATTTTATAATATAAGTACTTTTTATAAAAAAGTTTAGCTTATACATCCGAACTGATAAGTTTTACAAAACATGCTTAAAACTATTTAATTCTAGCTTGGCTTGCGGTCAAATGAGCATTCTTGAACTACTGTTTTATCATAATTTCAATAGGATTTAATATGCTGATATAAGTTTTATATTTTGATGAAAAGCTCATTTTTGACAAATTGGGATTTACTAGGTCGGCGATTTTTGAAGCCTGTTAACACTGAAAGTTTTTGTTTTTATCAGTAACTGAACTGAAAGAATTAATATCAAATTTTTAAGACCGATTATACCGATTTTATTTAGCTTTGAGATATTAAGTTTTTGCTGACAAGTGAAAATTGATAAACAGGGGGAGGGGTAGTTAATAAACTTGGGCGGGTGGGAAAATTTTCCAAAAAGTTAAAGAGCGCCCCCCCCCCCGTCCTCTTTTATTAAGGACTCGAGAGTAAGCGTCCTGTAATCATACGTGAAATTGCATTTTTCTTTAAATTTTTTAAAATGGTGTTACTGAAGATAAGCAGATTGTTTTTCGCTTTACGAATAATTAATTTATCTTCTCGTAAGTAATCATATATTAACTAAAAGCTTGCAACAATATAATTAAAAAGTATTTTAAAAAATGCAATGAACGATTGTTAAAAAGTTATGTAACGATAATAATGGGTCTTTGCCTTTTTTTTATGACAAATCATGGCGGAAATTTTGAAAGTAGGGGTGACAAGCTGATCCATGTACGTAGCAATAATTTTTTTTTTTTTTAAAGGCTATACTTAAGCCTCCTTTTCTACAGAAAACAGTCATATGTTTACCTTTTTTTAACAGGCAAAACCAATTAATTGCTTTTCGATCTCCAACACTCCGTGGTTGGACGGTGCCCAATTTATTTTCAACGCGGAAGTTTATCAAAATGTCAGTTTTTTTTTCAGTGTTTAAAATTAAAGGATTGAAGGTATTGAGAACAAATTACAGTCAATAAAGTCAGAAAAAGTTACAGTCAAGAAGTCAACTAAGTTTTACCGCTGGTTACTTTTTTTTGAAAAAAAAAGTAACTAGCGGTATTACCAAGTACGTATATCGAACTGAGATCTTCGCTCTTATGAAGCGAAGTACCACAACCGCCCAAAAAAAAAGATTTAATTTAAGGTTGCTTAAATTTAAAAATTCAATTTAAATTTTGTATTAAATTCTGTGATATGCTTTATTGTAACTGTACAAAATTATAACAAAACCACTAATGAATATTTTTATGACTGTCCTATGCAGTTATTCACAGGGATGACCTTTTTGAAATATATCCGGAATTCCGGATATTTCTTGGTCCCTTGAAATTGTGTGATAAACACATTCATTTTGACATATTTTAAATTTTGACGTTTTGGTAAACTTGATAAACACTTTTAAACATTTTTGAAGCTGACTCGTCGGGGTTTTAAATCTACTTTGACTATCTTCAACCTCCTCCTTTGTCTTTCCTACTACACCATTTCTTTTTCTATATGTTCTCTTTCCTAAAAAGTTAACATCCTTATTTTATGCATCACTAGATGATAGTTCACATTGATGAGGATTAGCTTCTTAAAGGTTGTAGGATCTAAGTTGGTTCATTTAGCACTGATTAAGTTGTCAACCTGACAAAACAACCTTTAATTGCCGCTTGGAAGTGAAATGCAAAGGTAACTTTTTGCCAGCTCAGCCAGTAATGATAACTAGTTCGTATGTCTTTTCTATATACCAAGTACTTTGTGCTTCTCAGAAATATTGGGTATAGTATTATAGAAATCCAGCTACCTTTCAAGTGTTGTCTTTTGCTGGCTAAATAAGAAGGTGTTATAAGTTAGAAAAATGGAAAGTATAGCTCGTCTGACACAAAGAATATTTTCTGTAAATTCTGAAACGTACGTTAAAAAAATGTAGTTTGAGCTTCAAATGTCATATTCAAAAGTTGCTATTCAAAGATTTTTGCCACCATCTATTTACCCATTGCTTGAAAGCTGTAATGAATCGGGTACAGTTAACAAAAGTGCAACAAACTTTTCATTCTAACTTAATAAAATAGTTAATAAAATATTCAAAAATATTTTGATGCACGATCAAGTTAATAAATTTCTAAAGAACATTTAACAATTATGCCTGATCAACTTGAGACAAGATTCAGTAACGTATTTGTTCAAACTGTGGCTTTTTTTTTTTTTTTCCATCTTAAAGAAAAAATGCTTTACGGGGCTAGTCGAGAATCACTTTTAATCATACCAAATAATTAAACGTGCGTGTTAAATCGGTACAGTTTTAATTCTATATTTAAATTTAATAGATAATATTGATCTAATCTGTTAATCTGGTCTGTTAATCTGGTCTGATAATCTGGTCTGATAAGCGTCAAAAATCAATGTAGTAAAAACATCTTTTTTTACTTCAAAATTCAATTTCAACGCAATATATTTTTGCTTATTAAAAAGAACACTTTAGAAATGTGTCCTTGTATTATCGTTACAAAATTGCTTTTTTTTAGGACAAAAGGGGGTCTTGTATAAAAAATGTTGCATTCTGAAGAGGGGGTATCAACTCAAGGTGACAAACCGTTACACAAGGGGGTTGGTGAGTAAAATACTCTTTTTTCCCGTTACGTACTTTTTGAATGATCCCTTATTGCACTATTTTCTAATCTTACACCCTTTATTGCACCATTAATTGAATTTAAACATATCTTGATTTTATTTACACAAAAGCATTTATTTCATTTATTTTCTTTTATTATTATTGTAGTTATTATTAGTTTTTTTTTTTATATTTTACCTAATGTTTTTAATAAAATATAAAATAATCATAATATCTCTGTGTACTTTTAGGGATATGTTATAAAACGAGTTTTCGATGGAGAGAGCAAAAGCTTTGAACCTGAGAAAAACCTTTCTGGTTTAAAAAGTTTACCCAGTCAAAATAATTATTCTGAGTTTTTTTCAACCAAAGTGAAAAAAAAGAGTAAAAATGACACTTCAAATGCAATTCAGCAAATCTCTTCAAAAATTATAGCAAAGGGTGCAACAGACATTGACGGTAAAAATACTTACAAGATTATAAGCAAGCCAAAAGTTCCTATGGTGTCAATGAAAAATTCCATTGCTTCTTTGTTAGACCCAATCAAGAATGGTAAGCAAAACAATATAAACAAAATTATTTTGATTTAAATTATAAGAGAATAAGGAAGTTAGACTATGTTAATAATATAAGATGCTAGCTATAGCACATACATACATACGTACATACATACATACATACATACATACATACATACATACATACATACATACATACATACATACATACATACATACATACATACATAAATAAATACATACATACATACATACATACATACATACATACATACACGCATACATACATACATACATACATACATACATACATACATACATACATACATACATACATACATACATACATACATACATATATACATACATACATACTAGGGTGTCCCAAAAAACAACATTTTAAAAAATAATCTGCTCTCACCCCCTAAATATGTTCTGTCTCATACAAAACACTAGGTTAAAAATTTTTTTGAATAAAAAATATTTTAAGGGGTCCCCCAAGAGCCTCTAATATTTAATGGGTCCCTAACATTTTCATGAAAAAAGTTTTTCAAAAATATGTCAACCTGGTACTCAAATGAAGCGAAATTATATAAAAATTTCAAAAATAATATTCATTTTAAAAAAACTTTTAAATTTATAAAAAAATTTTAAACAAAATTATCATAAAAAATGCATTTTTTTCATTTTTGTTAAAAAACGTAATTTTTAATGTAATAAAACCATAAATAACAATTTTTTTTCGAAGTAAATATTATTTTTGAAATTTTTATACAGTTTCGCTTTATATGAGTACCAGGTTGACATATTTTTGAAAAACTTTTTTTTTGAAAATATTAGTGACCCATTAAATATTCGAGGCTCTTGGGGGACCCCTTAAAATATTTTTTATTCAAAAAAATTTTTAACCTAGTGTTTTTGTATGAGATAGAACACATATAGGGGGTGAGAGCAGATTATTTTCAAAAATGTTGTTTTTTGGGACACCCTAATACATACATACATACATACATACATACATACATACATACATACATACATACATACATACATACATTTATACATACATACATGTGCTCCCGCAGGATGTTTTGATGTTTTAGTTATGATACTTTTACGCATTGTGCAGACTCCAAGTTTAAAATTTTTTAATTGTTTAAATTACAAAAATTAAGATCATGCAAAGTTTACAACCCCCTCAGATTTTTTTTTGGGGGGGGGGGGGTAAGAGTATGGAAAATTTAGTACTCCTCATTTGGCATAGGTATGAACATTCTTAAGTTGAGAGTCTGTTCAATACGTGAAAGTGTCATATCTGAAACATCAAAAAATCCGGCGGACACCCATGCATACATACATACCTATCGAGTTCATGAACATTAATCATGTTTGGTTTGCTTGTGATTGGATAGTTCAATAACTACAGAAAGTTTTATATTTAAGTAATAAAATTTTCTACTCGCAATGTCTGGTTGAATACATTAATTCAGCGTTGATTCATATACATTGAACCAACGTTTGGTTAAGGTTGTTAATATTATCTGCTTTTTCGATGGTTTTACAACATTGGACAAATGTAATGGTGCAAGCTTTTTTACCGATTTCCTTTTTTACAATGAGCGATGTCATAGTAACGGCTCTATGACATCACTCATTGGGCTTCGATATTTGGCAGCCTTTTAAATTTGATCTTTTGCAAATGTAAGGGATTATAAAAAAACACGTGTTTAGTTTAAATATAATGTATACATGCATTTAAAAATTATTAAAATAGCGAACAATATTTGCGCAATATTATAAACTATATTGTGCCAATATTGCAATGTAAACATTTTGCCAATATTCTTAAGTCAATATTGGCCATTATTGGCGGTACAATATTGCACCAATACTGTAAAGTCAATATTGGCAAAATGTTCACACTGCAATATTGGCGCAATAATGTTTAAAATAATGCGCCAATATTGTAAATAATATCGCACCAATAATGGGGATGTAATACTGGCCAGTATTGGCGTAATATAATTTACAATATTTTCCCGATATATATAACTATATTAAGCCAATGTATTGAGTAGTTTAGATAAAACTTTTATTATTAAAAAACAATAAAAATTATTATCTTCTAGAAATTTTTAATAATTAAAATTTATAACAGTTTTCTTATTTAAATGATAGTATAGTACTAGGCTGCAACTTTTGAGTAAACAGATTATAGTCTAGGAGATGACAATGATCATAGAACACATTGATAATTTACAATTTTTTTAAGGAAAAAAATTTGTAAATCATCAAATTTATTTAAAGTTATATGAAACAGATACAAATGAAAAAAACGAGGTATAGAGTGCTCCAAAACCAAAATATAACAAAATAAAATCAATACTATTTTTATATTTTTTCTTCCGTAATCTCTATTAATGGCTGTCGCCGGAAAGCTGCCAATTTTTCTTTGATAATTTTGTCAGTAACGATTTTGAATTGAACGAATACAACGATAAATGATTAAAAAATTCACGAACTATTAAACACAACTCTAAAAAATGTTTTTTTAATATCATCACAATATAATTTTGAAATTTATAATTTTTCCCATATAAATATTGTAAAATAATTAGCTTTTACTAAGAATACAAACATTGTGCTTTACCTATATTTCCTTCCATACATTGGGTATGAAAAACATACTTATTTGGCCATTAGCTGTATTAAGATTGCCTCTGTAAGTTGTTTGTAATCATCTCCTCCAACTGAAGCAAGAAAGTTTATTTAAAATAAAAAAACAAATGTAATATAATTGGTTGTAATAAAACTTTAATGGTTCTTCTTATGTTGTATGCTTTAGTTTTCATAATGTGATATTCTTATTAAAATATGACATTGTGGAAGAGTAAAAGCAATTGGTTACAAATAGATGCAATTCCATTGGTCAACCTTTTGTGCAGATCAGGACTGATTTTTTTAATAAAATTTTTTAGCTGCTTAGATCATTAGCATCTTGCACATGTGTAACTTAAAATTAAACAAGCAAAAACAATATTGGAAATAAGACAATTACCAAAATAATAAAAAATTCTTATTTTCAGCTGCTTCCAGTTACTTTTAGAAGCGTGGCTTTACGTATGGCAGCCTAAAGGCAAGATGCTTGCAAATGATTTGGCCAATACACCAAACTTTTATTGCTCAGCCATGAAAAACAGATTACATTCATGGCAGACATGTTGATGTTTTTTCATTGAAAAATTCAAGCTTAATGTCATATTTAGTTCTAAAATATGACATTAAAGAAGAGTTAAAAACATTTAGATCATATTGTTATTATCTAAGGTTATATTTTTACAAATATAATAATTAGGTATTTTAAATAAGCCTATCAACCTTTTGTTCTATTGTATCTACTTGTGTTGGCCTAATCGTTTATATGCAATTGTACATTTGATGTACCCAATATGCATCTAGATGTTTTTTAAACGTTGTGACAGATGTAAGATATACTATATACTATAAGTATTAATAGATACTTATAGTAACTATTGATACTTATAGTATATAGTATATCTTACACACACACACACACACACACACACACACACACACACACACACA
>NC_088932.1:40422500-40445000 GCF_038396675.1 Hydra vulgaris | reverse complement strand
AATACATAAATTATAAAAATTTATTTGTCTTGAATAAAATGCCTCTCAAACGAAAGCCACGTTGTTGTTTTTTATTTTTATTTTTTTATTTCGTTATTTAGGTGCCCCAAGAAGACTGAACAATCTTGTCACAGAGCACCGCGGAAGTGCATTTAACTAGAAAGTTCATACCTCCTTCCCCACCGTGACGCAAATATATGTCCAGAGTTCGTTTTGAACCTGAATCTCCTGCTTCTATAACAAGCGCTCTAACCACTGCAATTTGCTCTATATCAAAACAAAAACTTAAAGCAGTTAGTACGTTTGCTTCCAAAAGTGTATAAAACATCAGCTCGTTTCTTGTGAATCCTTTTTTGAGTGATATAATTATTACGTTCACTGGAGCCTTTTACAGAATTTATTATTTGCATGTTCAACAAAGTGAAGTAAATGCACACGTCAGAAGCTTGAGACTAAACACCTTTAATAAATTCATTCACAAAAATTCTTCTGAACATTACAAAATAAACCTTCTTATTGTTTTTACAGGTTTCATTGTATAAAGTGCTTAATTTTATGATACTAAGATCACATCGCAAACAAATTCTCCTTAATTTATTCCTATTATAATGGCTTTTCGTGCCCCGCTTATAAATGCTCTTACAGAAGCTTTCTTTTCAATAGACTTGTGGCTTGTTCCGTCTCCACCTCGTTTGTCTTC
This sequence comes from Hydra vulgaris, assembly GCF_038396675.1. Classification (NCBI taxonomy): domain Eukaryota; kingdom Metazoa; phylum Cnidaria; class Hydrozoa; order Anthoathecata; family Hydridae; genus Hydra; species Hydra vulgaris. Next base: position 40,444,300 of record NC_088932.1, on the reverse strand, counting down.
TACAGGATGCCCAACACTTGTTTTCTTGTTAACATTTTGCTATTTCGTACGACATATTTTCATTACACTGAGGAATAGGCTTTTACAAACATGCACGCATGTTAAGTGGTCAGATTTTAGAATATATTTTACTTTAAAATTGTGTGAGCCTCCTTTTGATTACACTTGAAACCTCTAACATATTGGCAATCATTTGCCTTTTCATAAAAATTATTCCTTATATTCTTAACAAATAATGATGTTATTTTATAAGATGAAAAACGATTGTTTGATGAACTGTATAAGGTTCATAAATGTTTGAGCCTGGGGAGCCGAATATCTTTTTTTTTATATCTTCAGCTCTTTTTCCACCTGTTACTTTTCTTTTTCTAGTTCCCACATTTGCATCACCCACAAGAGCTGTATCTTTCTCATGGTTTGACATCAGTAATTATTTTTCAATAAAATATTACAAAATCACCTCAACAGCAAAATTAAAAATCACCACTAAAATGCGCTACAACTGACAACAAAAACAACAACATAACCTCAAAACTTGAACGTATTTCATTCAATAAGTGATTTGTTCCATAAAAATAGCCACCGTGAAATTGTTTTGATTGGTTAGATGGAGAAATTTTTTTTTTGAATGTAGTTAGTTTGGTACAAAACTGAGTTTGCATTTTACCTCGATTTTATTTTATTTATATATATTGAAGAAAATATGTTATGAATGAAAATCTCTGCGTTATATTATGAAATTTATAAAAGCGAAACTATTTACTACCATAGATTATTCTTTTTATTTTTGTGACAAAACACTATTTGCTTGTTTGCTACTTAACTACCGTCCAATTTCCTTCTACCAGTGTTCTCTAAAGTTTATGAAAAAGTTTTCTTCAATCGAATTTAAAATTACTTGGAGTTAAAGAAACTTTTTTATTAAATTTAGTTATTATCAATTTAGTTCTCAAAAAAGTTGTTCGACAGAGCATGCTATCATCGAACTTATAAATAAAATATTTCAATTTTTTGATAAAGAAGTGCATGTAATGGGAGTATTTATAGACCTTTCAAAGACATTTCATACAGTTGACCACGGTATTTTACTATCAAATTTAAAATATCATAGTATTGAAGGACGAATGTATAAATGGCTAAAAAACTATCTGATTAACAGAAAGCAGTTTATAATAAACAAGGAGTCAAGTGTTTATGGTATTGAGTAAAGAGTCTCTTAAGACTCAGTCTTAGGACCATTATTGTTTTTAACTTACATCAATGGTATGCATATAGCATCATCTATAGTATCTTCAATAATATATGCAGATGACACAACTTTGTTTTATAATCATAGTAATTTGAAATCAATGTTCAGTACAACGAATACTGAACTGGAAAAATTTAGTTTATGTTTCAGAGCAAATAAACTATTGCTAAACTTAAAAAAACTAACTTCAATTTATTTCATAAAACAGGCCAACCAACGTCTCTACCGTTAAAAATTCCAGAGTTACTCATTAACAACATAACAATTAACTCATTAACAACATAATAATTAACTCATTAACAACATAACAATTAATTCATTAACAACATAATAATTAACTCATTAACAACATAACAATTAACTCATTAACAACATAACAATTAACTCATTAACAACATAACAATTAACTCATTAACAACATAACAATTAATTCATTAACAACATAACAATTAACTCATTAACAACATAACAATTAACTCATTAACAACATAACAATTAATTCATTAACAACATAATAATTAACTCATTAACAACATAACAATTAACTCATTAACAACATAACAATTAACTCATTAACAACATAACAATTAATTCATTAACAACATAACAATTACCTCATTAACAACATAACAATTAACTCATTAACAACATAACAATTAATTCATTAACAACATAATAATTAACTCATTAACAACATAACAATTAACTCATTAACAACATAACAATTAATTCATTAACAACATAATAATTAACTCATTAACAACATAACAATTAACTCATTAACAACATAACAATTAGTTCATTAACAACATAGCAATTAACTCATTAACAAAATAGCAATTAACTCATTAACAACATATCAATTAATTCATTAACAACATAACAATTAACTCATTAACAACATAACAATTAACTCATTAACAACATAACAATTAATTCATTAACAACATAACAATTAACTCATTAACAACATAACAATTAACTCATTAACAACATAACAATTAACTCATTAACAACATAACAATTAACTCATTAACAACATAACAATTAACTCATTAACAACATAACAATTAACTCATTAACAACATAACAATTAATTCATTAACAACATAACAATTAATTCATTAACAACATAACAATTAACTCATTAACAACATAACAATTAACTCATTAACAATAAAACGGTAAAAAAATGCAAACTTTCTTGGTGTTCAAAAGGATAAAAATTAATCATGGAGAAATTATGTTGAATAGAAACACATTGAATAAAAAATATCATCTGCACTAGATAATTTATATAAATCTCGTCTATTTCTAGTGTAGGTTAATAAAAACAAAACAAAATTTGGTGCAAATGTAGCATATAGCACCTAACTCTGGATAAAATTTCAGCCAGATTGAATAACGGTAAAGAATTTATGGCAGTTTTAAATTATATTTTGTTAGTTTTTTATACTTAGATCTCAAAACGTTACCGATCACTATTTTCAAATTAATGGTTACATGATTTACTATGTAACATTAAAAATTTTTGTTATAATGGTTTTGTTGGTACAACTACTATTTTAATTTTACCAAAATATTGAGTTGCAATTTGAAGCGTGGTTTGACTTACGCATGGCTTGCGCATAGCGCTAAAATAACAGCATTTTCTAAGATACAAATTATTGTCAAAGTGCATGAAAATGTTAAAAAATGGTTGAAAAGCTTTCACAAAAATACCAACATAAAAAAATTTAGATAAGATAATTAAAATAGTTGACAAATAAATAGTTTAGAGGACCAATTGAAGGAAAATCTTATGAAAGAGAGAATAATAACAAATTAAACACGGAGAATAACAAAAGAAGTTATTCTCCGTGTTTAATTTCTATTCAATACAAGTGAGACCTAAAACTAGAGGCATGATGTGTTATGGTCTAATCTGCCAAATCGGTTGTTCAAAGCTGAAAGAAAAACATCCTTTTGAAGATCAAACCATCATTGAGAAAGAACCAAATGTACAACTCAAACCAAATCTTAAAAAAAAGAGACAAGTTTCAGGAAGTATATTTTTAACAAGTTTCTAATCACATTAAAAACGATTAATTTGAAAGTTTTAAACAAACTTTCTCAACAAAGTTTAATATAAAGATAAAAAAAGGTATTTTTTGTCTTCAGATCAAAGAAGTGCCCAGCCACTATCAAGTGCTCCAAAATTGACCAGCCTTGAGATTTTTCAACAATCTGGCAAGGTTATTGCTTGTGCAAAATTAATTGCCAATGTCATTCGAAAGCAAATCATCAGTGGGCTGACAATGTTCTGAATTTGGAAATAATATCATTGATGAAATTGCATGTCCTGATAGGAGTCAAATCCGGCCCCGGCACCGGCAAAGTTGTAAGATTTAGCAGGGGTTGATAGCCGGTGCTAGAAATAAATTTATAACTCTTTATTTATTATAATTTTATACTTATATTTACTATTTATTAAGTTCTGACATATATTTACTCCAGTATTTAATAAGTAGGAACAGATACAGTAAAAGGATGCAACTTGTTGAATAAGAAGCCTAGCAAGAATAAGTTTTGGTTTACTGTAATAGAGATGATTGCTCGTTTGAGCATTGACGATGATTATGGAAACAGCATAAAAGAGGAAGGCTAAAGCCTGCTGCTGCTGCTGCTGATGATCATGATCATATAGGTCATAATGATATATATATAAATGCATATATATACAAAATCAAACATGAATTTTGAAAAATAAAATGTACTTAAGCATGTATAAATGTTTATGCAGCCCTAGTTACAAACCAAACCCCGGCCCCGGCTATGTTTTATCAAACCCGGCCCCGACCCCGGTCAAATATCAACCCCGCTCATTTACTATTCACAACATTCTTCACATAGTTGGAGCATTCAAAAGTTTCGATTTAGTTGTGAAAGCTTGCTTTAGATTTATCTTTCAGCCGGAAACTTTCAGAAGGTGTTACTTAATGATAACTGAACAAAACTCACACTGCCTTCTCTCACATCAAAGATTTCATCAGTCGCAAAGAATCCCCTTTGGGGCCCTATAGTGAACAAACTGTTGAAACTGCTCATTAAGAAATTTATCAACATTGGTCAAAGTATAAACGAAACAAAATCAATCAGAATACAAAGAAAAAATTTTATACTGATCTGAACAGTAATCTGAACAGTAATCATCTTTAAAGACAACTATTCTGAACAGTAAGCATCTTTAAAGAACTGATACCATATTTCGGTTTATCAGATTAGGCAGCAGAAAATCATTGCTTACGGTTTATATTCAAAACTTCAATCATTTTAATCCTTAACTGCTGTAAGTTTTTTTTTTTTTTTTAATACTTATTTAGATGCCTCAAAAAGTCCTTACGGTCTTATCACAGAGCACCGCAGATGAGCATTTAATTGGAGGTTCACGCCTCCTTCCGAAGCGATGTCGCAAAGCTTGCCCAGTTTGAACCACGGAATCTTTGTTTCTGAGAGAAGTGCGCTACCACTGCGCCACGGCTGCTCTATAAGTAGTTATGAATTTTAATATTGCATGTAAATTTGAAAAATATTTGACTAAAAGAGTATATAAGGTTATTTTGAATAAATTTCTTGTGGAAATATTTATTTAAAATTTAATCAGATGCTATTTGACGGTAATATATTGTAAAAAATAGGGCTTATAAAGTTTTTTTTTTTACTTCATTTTGAAAGTCAATGTATTTAAGAAGGTATCAAGGTTCAATAAAATTTTGTTGACAGAAACGTTTTTTTTTGTTTTGCTAAATGATAGTCCTTTTACAAGATTTTGCACTTTTTATAGCACTTTTTTTTTTGTGCAGTTTTGGAGTAGATTTTACTTTAGGAAATATTGAGATATTTACGCTATGGATAAGTCAATTCAAACAAAGTTTCAAATAGCAAATCAATATTTTTGACTATAGTATGAAAATGATACAAGTAGCAATAAAACAAATATAATAAAAATTGCTAATATTACATAGTAGAACACTCATGTAAACATTATTTTGAAAGTAGTGATCAAGTATGACAGTAATCAGTATTTGAGGTCTAAGTAGCAAAAGAATAACAAAATATAAATTAAAACTGCCATAAATCCTTAAATTCTTGAGTTAGCTAGGTTGGCATTATCAGGATCCGTGCTAACCGTGCAAAGCTTATTGCAAATTAATTATTACTAAGTTTACTTAAATTATTTCTTTACATAGACAGACATCACATAGATATACGCCAAACGGCGCTGTTTAGGAAATCTGCGAAAAGATTTATTTTAAAGTTTTATATCCAAAATTGCTGAATGATTTTCGATTTTCTTTTTTAGGTATTTCGAAATTTCGAAATATATAAATATATATATATATTTTTTTTATGAAATAGTTGAAATAGTTTTTTCTTAGTAAATGTAAAATATTATAGTATACTTCAAGAAGAAAAAATAAATAAATAATAGAAAAAAAAGTGTATATTATCTAATAAAAAAATGACTTTTTAAAGCTTTTTGTTTGAAAGCGAGACAGCTAAACTCTTGAGAAAAGTCAACGTTTTTTAAAAGTATTTTATTCCAAAGAAAAGTTCCCTGAACTGAAATAAAATATTTTTTGTCATTAATTTGATAAGCTGAATGACGAATGCCGTTATCATTTCGTAAATTGTATTTTTATAGTTTTTTCTTTTTTGATATAAAATTATGAAAAGGTACAGAGGATGGTTGTTTCGACATTTAACACGGTGATTCAATACTTATGAAAGCTTGGGATTTTATTATGCGCATGCGTCTGTTACAAATACTCTGTTATCTATTTTTATATTTTGCGTGTTCAATTTGTATATCATAATTCGGTAAACAATATATAATAGAAGTCAAAAGTACGCCTCGTTTTCAAATTTAAATCGGTTGCCGAAATTATAGTTATGTTATGAAGTCGTTGTGTTTTCTATAAATCGCAAACCTTATTTTGTGTCTTACTTATTTTGTGTCTTACCTTATTTTGTGTCTTATTTCAAAAATACAAATCGTAGTAGAAGTCAAAAGTACAACTATTAAAAATATAAAAAATATATTAAAAGCCAAGAGTACAGTCATTAAAAGTACAAATCGTGTAATAGAAGTCAAAAGTACAGCTATTAAAGTAAAGATATCAAAAGAGCAAATCATACAATAAAAGTCAAAAATACAACGCGAATTGTATATCTGATATCTGTTATATCGCTACTGAAAGAAATAACTTGTCGCTATTTTTTATATTGCAGTATCCAACATATCAAAAGAACTAATCGTGCAATAGAACTCAAAAGTACAGATATCAATAATAAAAATTATGCGATAGAAATCGAGATTATAACACGAGTTATATCCCTGTCATCTATTGTATTTCTCTAATCATTTATTTTATCTACGGAAAAAAAAAAATATGTTTTAGAAGTCAAACGTACACAAACTATAATTACGGCAACTGTCTATAATTTGAAATCGAGGCGTACTTTTGACTTCTATTATATATTGCTTACCTCATAATTCAACCTTGTTTTCTGTTTTTAAAGACAATATTTTAATGGTTGCTAATATTTTGACTCATAAAATGAAATTTTACGTAAATGAGTTAGTTTAAGCATAAAATCAATGTGAAAAATATATTTAAACATCCACTTTAAATAATTAACTTTTAACTGGAATATTACCTAAACTAACACTTTACATAGTCTATGTCATAGATGCTAATTATTGACGAAATAAAATTTTTATGGTATTTGGGTTAGTTTTTAATAAAAATATTGTTAATCGTCTCTCAAAAAATTTTAGTTTCTATAACCGATCATTTTTTTATGAAATATATTTTCATTTTTTAGTCAAGAGGTTTTTATAAAATCTTCATTTTGATGATGGCTGAAAAACATCAACAAAAATTACTGAGAGTATGCAGAATTTGTGGAAATTTGACTGGAAAAGACTCTATAAAAACCATCAGTAGGCGTGATAGAATTTATAATATTTTTAAAATAAATATTGCTGAAGATTGTTTAGATGTTCATCCAGCACAAATGTGTTTGAAATGCAATGCAACTATGGTGAATTATGAAAACCGAGGTAATAAAACTTTCAATGTTATACCAAAAATTTAGTTAAAATGTCAAGCAAATGAGTGTAATTGTGTATTTGGTAAAGCTGGTCGAAAACCAAAGCCAAATGTAGGAAGACCAGGAGCATTTAAACGATGGACGCAAATAAACCTTAATCTGTTTCTAAAATCCTTACCCTTACCTTTGAACCAAGATCAGTATTCTGAATTAAATCTTGAGCTTAATCCTCATTTAACATTATGTATTTGTAAAGTTTGTGAAAAAATAATGCATCAACCAGTTATGATTAAAGATTGTCAGCATTCTTTTTGTAGCCGATGCATTGCATTGCTTATTAAAGGTAAACTAGAAAATGAAGCAAAATGTCCTATATGTTCAACCTATATCATGGTTAATAACCTTTGCAGTTCTGTGCATGTATCAGAAATGATAAAACATTCATATATAGCATGCAAATTTTGTGAAAAAAAAATTCTTTTTAAAGATAAATATGAATGTCATGATTGCCAAAACGATCATTTAAAGAGAGAGCATAGTACAATCATTGATGATTTTTATAAAGTCAATAAATCAAGTGATATCTCTCGAAATATTGAAGCTGCAGTCGTGCAGGTCATTAAGCACAAACTTGAGCATTCGAAAACAACTACAATAGAATTTCCATCTGGTGGGCCAAGAGTAAGTATTCAAAAAAAAATTAAATTCGTTATGCAAAATTTTAAGGAAAAAATGAATTAGTCTAAAGTTTAAAATAAACATAATAATATAGATTATTGTTATGATATTTTTAATGTATAAATATATACTTTTTTTAAAGCCTCTTTGCTTAACTGTAACACCTAAAGCTTACAAGGAAAGTGCATCATGCAGTACAAGTACGCTTAAAAAAAGAAACAGACTTCTAATGGAGGAGGTTAGTCATCAGATTGGAATTTCTAAAGATTCACAAGTAATGCAAACTGCAGTTATGCTAAAATCATTTGATTATAATCAAAAGAGAAAAATTTTGGAAAATGCTAACGTTGGAGTTGTTGAATTTTCTGCAGAAGAATTGGTTGCCTTTAAAGCTGATGTGGGGATACCATGGAATAAACTAAAAACAATGTCTAGGTAAAATATTTTTTCAATTAGTTAAAGAAATTTCAATTATTAAAAAAGTTTACACATAAATGTATGTAAAGATGTGTTAAAGTGAATTTTTAATAATGTCTTATTAATGCTTTTATAATAAAAAAAATTAATTTGAGGAAAAAGTTTACTTACAAAATATTGTAGATGGTTGAATTCAAGAAATGTCCAGACTGCTTCTAACAGTAAACAAAGAGCTGTTGCAAATACCTGGGCAGGTAATGATCTTATTGCGTTGGATGAGAGTTTTACATTTCAAAATGAAAATAATAAGTCTACTCTTGAAATCAAACATGCTCCCTGGGCATACATAGAAAATCTACCTTCAAATATTGAAAACCGGCTAAATGTTCTTCAAAGGTATAAAGTTTAATATATTTGCAAAGGTTATAAAGTTTAATATATTTTTTACTTAAACATATAAAGAGTCGAAGCTATTATTCTTTTTTTATTGTTTTTTTTTTAATTTTAAGTTTCAGGTTAATAAAACAAAATGGAATAAAGTGTGATGAAATCCACATAAAAATTGGTGGAGATTATGGAGGTGGTTCATTTAAAATGAGTTATCAAATAGTTAACCAAGATCAACCAAACTCAAAATCAAATAGTATTGTGTTCAGCACATTTGAAGCCAAAGACTATCGAACTAACCTTATAGTAGGACTGTCTCGTTACACATTGCAAGTTGATGAGATACAAAACATGATATGGCAGTAAGTTATAATGCCAATGATAAAAGCAATTATAGTTTATACAAAATTATAATCTTTTTATTTATTTAAATTGTTATTTTTTTATGCTTCTCTAAATATTAATAACTGATAATTAACAATTCAATTGTTATTTATCAGTTATTAATATTTAGAAATTGCAATTTTCGTGTCTTTATGTTTGGTGATTATGATTTTCTTTGCAGCGTATATGGAGTTACAGGAGCTATTGGTAAGTTTGCTCTGCTTTTATTACACTTATACAAAAAACCATTTTTTTTAGAAAGTAAATAAATCTTATCAAGAAAACTTAAGGACTTTAAAAACATTAAAAATCAATGAAAACCTTACTATACTGATACCATTTCTGTTATGCATAGGTCGGCATTGCTGTCTTTTTTGTGACATCACCAAAAAAGATGTCCAACTAGCTCCATTATGTAGAGAGCATGTTGTTTCACAAAGGTCTTTAAACTCCTTAAACAATGACTTTCATCGTTTTCAAAGTAATGGAGGAAATTTGAAAAATGCTAAATTATTCAACAATGTGATTAATGAAACTTTATTTAATATTCCTCTAGACCAGGTAATATAATTTAGCACTTCTGTTTTTTAATCTTTTTAGTACTCTTTGTTGGTTCAATCATGAGTTTAGTATTGGTAGTCTAATAAACCTTTGAAATTTTGTTAGGTTGCTGTACCTGCTTTACATATATCTTTGGGTACCTATTTAAAGTTTTTCAACATGTTTGAAGACGAATGCCACTTAATAGATATAAAGCTTGCTGGAGAACTTGCTTTAAAGAATAATATAATTGGTAAAGCTGATTTTGACAAATATGTTAACATGCATGTTCAATCCAATTTTGTAAAATGTGTTATTGAAGACTGTGACAATAAAATTGCACTTCTACAAGACACAATTTCTCTAAAGGTTATATGTGAGCCAGATAAAACAGAAGAAATTAGGAACATATATACACCAAGAATAGTTTACTATGATTTAATAAAAAACGACAAGGTATTTATTATTATGAAACTATGTTTTCAAAAATGTTTAATTAAGTTTAAAATGAAATTTTTGTTAAATAAAAATGTTATTAAAAATTTATATATGTATGCTTATATTTTAAAACTTTAAATATATATTTTTCTAGATAAAAGAATTAAGTTCATTAAATGAAGCAAACGTACTTGATAAAACTTCAGATCCCTGCATTCAGCAACTTGATGAAGTGTTGAAGGCTAATAAAGTAGAAAGACAGGCTTATCATGGAAAATGCTTTGTTGGAAACCATGTTCACATAATGCTTAAGGTTTTTATTTAATAGTATATATTATTTATATTTTTATGTGTTTTTTTATTAGGAACAGTTGTTCTGAAAAGCAGCAATTGAAAAACATTAGGTCACTGGGAAAAATCCTAAAGTGGCTTTCGAATTGTTCATATAAAACCTTTAATTTTTTTCTAATTTTTTGTTTTGAACTACCCGATCCTCGCAAATTAGAGGGATTAGAGACACCCCTGCTTATTACATCCACTACAATTAAGCAGAAAAAGTAAATTGGTTATTGCAAGAAAAAAACTAATGCTTGTCGACAAAAACAAAAGTTATTAGAATTGATCAAAAATCCGCAGAAATCAGTTTAATCTCATGCAAAAGTGTTTTTTTTGTTGTTGTAAAATATTGAAAAATTATTTAATTTTATAAATATTTTTTTAGCCTCAGCCATTGTTAGATATGTGCAATTCCATTCCAAAACTAATCTCAACTCTTGGTTTTATTGGCACCGATATTAATTTATTATCTGTTAAAGTGAGCCAGAATTTTAGGCAGTTATTTCATTATTATTCAAAATGTCATAAGCTCATGAACAGCTCGCAATCTTTTCAAGAGAATGATATTCAAGAATTAGGTAGGTTTTCTTTTTAAGCAGATTGATGATTGAGTTTAACACATTTTTGAGCTTATTGAAAAGTAAATTTTGCAAACGAGCATGATTGTCTTGATTGCTTTTAGGTAGATATTTGATTAGTATATTTAAAGGAAGTTGTGTAAAAGATTTTCAGTACTCAAATTATTTAATTTTAGACTTAGCAATCCGTACGCTTATGGAGTATTATCGGTTGACTTGGCCAAGTGCATCTGTAACTCCAAAGATGCATTTGCTTGAATCCCATGTAATTCAATTTATTCAGAAATGGGGATTAGGCATTGGCGTTTATGGGGAACAAGGCGGCGAAAGTTTACATGCCGAATTTAACAACCTTAATCGTTTGTTTTGGCATATGAAAGGCTGTAGTCGTTTAAAAAGCACGCTGAAAGAACATTATCTCAGAAACCATTCGAAAGCTAAAGCTATGAAACCAGAAATAAAAAAAAGAAAAAAAAATGTTTAGATCTTAAATTTTATTGTATACAAATTTGTATTGAAAATCCAATCTTTTAAAAAAAAGGTTTTCTAAGGAGTATATAATTCAGAAATGTATTATTATTTAAAAATAATAATAATGGCTCCCTATTCTGCACCATTACCGAAAACTAAAAAAAAATAATTGTACTTTAAGTTTTATAGTATGGAAGTATATATTGATATAATTAATACTGCTGTTGAAAATTTCCCGGATTTATAATCAAATAGTTTATAAGGTAGCATTGTGCATAAGAAATGTATTATCAGTAGAAACTACCGTAGAACCCCTTAAATTCAGACCCTGGATAAGTCGAACCCCTTAAATTCAGACCTGGATAAGTCAGATATTTAATTTCCTTTGAACATTCTATAAATACTGAGAGCTTCGTTTAAGGACATTCGCTAAGTCGGACTATTATCTATTATCGAACTTCATCTATTTCCCTTGAGAGTCCGACTTAACAAGGTTCGTATTTATATTTGTGTTTAAAAGTTATCGGAGGGACATTTTTTAGTTTTTTAATGAAAAATTACAATAGAAAAATGTTGCATGAAGTTTAAGTATTTTTAAATCAATATTTTCTATGCATTACAACATTAAGTCTTGCATATTTATAGTTTAATTAATACGTTACACAATTAAACGTAAATTTTCTAGTTAATATCTTGAATATCATAAATCTTATAAGTTGTTACTCAATAAAATATGACATTATCTATGTCTACAAGTTAAGGGCAAACATTAGAATTTCCATAACTGTGGAATCTCTTACACATTTTAAAGTAAATGATTACAAGTGTTATCTCATAAATTATAAATACATGTATCTCTTAACATGTTTATAATTACTTAGTTAGAATTGAATAATACAACACCAGACTTTGTACAATTTTAGGTTTTTATAGTGGTAAGAAATTTTTTCAGAACGCACAAAAAGGTATAGAATATATACATAGCTTGCCGTAAAATCATTTTATTTTAGTTAAAAAAATGATCGGTTAAAACAGAGCATACAGATTTTTTTTGCTTTTATTACAGAATTTGAATCAATTAAACTTTTTGGCCAAAAAATTTTCAAACAAAAGATATTCTATAGGTTGTATGACAGATGTTTAGTTTTTAAACTTAAAAAACCTTTAATTTTGAACTGAGATATTTTCTTTGTTTACAAACATTCTCATTTATTTTCACGATTTAGGTTAAACACTTAAGGATATAAAATTCCAAAAATTTGTTGTGCTTACTTATTCATGTGAAATTTGTACCTCATTAATAACAAATAAAAAAACAAATTTTCATTATTTGCCGAAAAATCTAATCGCCATTTTTTTTTGTAACTTTATCAAACGTAACTTATGCGCATGCTCACAATAAAATAACAGGCTTAAATCGCCGTGTTAAACATAAAGCACATAGCTTATATTAAAAACACATATATTAAAATCTTTAAAACACATATATTAAAAACATTCATTTCATTTAAAAGAGGCTTGGCATGAGTAAATTGATCCTTGAACTTTATGAGGTGTGCAACATGTTCCTGTTGACGATAAAGAGGTTTGAGTTTATTTTTATTAGTTCTACTCGACGCAATATTTTGCATAGTTTATGTGACAATGGATGAGTGAATAATAAAGTTTAAATAAAATGTGCTTATTTTGAAAACGCCTCAAAGTGTGATTATTTAAAAAACACCTTATATAAATTCCTGTATTTACTGATATTTCACAACTCAAATTTTTTATGTGATAACTCCAAGTTAGATTTTCATCAATATAAATACCAATAAAGTTGGTAACTGTGACATGTGATAACTCCAAGTCAGATTTTCATCAATATAAATACCAATAAAGTTGGTAACTGTGACATGGGATAACTGCAAATCAGATTTTCATCAATATAAATACCAATAAAGTTGGTAACTGTGACATGGGATAACTGCAAATCAGATTTTCATCAATATAATTACCAATAAATTGTCACTTTTTTAAAGTTATAATATCAATAAAAATAGGTGGCATCTCACGTAGTATAAAATTTTTTTATCCATTTTATTTTATTAACAGGAAGTTTATTTGAATAGCTTTTAAGAAAATTCAAAACACTACCGCCTATACCGTAAATCTTTAGTTTATTTACAAGAATTTTGTGATCAATTGTATCAAAAGATTTGCAGAGAGCATGTTATTATCATTAATGTGCTTTAAGATTTTGTTCTTTACAAATTTTTCAAAGGTTTTGCAGGTTGTAGAGGTAAGTGTAGTTGGTTGTTTTCAGCAAGTGTTTCATCTCCTTTTTTTTAAAAATAGACTCATGGTCGCTAATTTCCACAGAGGGGATACTATTCCTTTATCAAAGGATTCATGAAACATTTTTGTAAGTGGAATTGCAAAGCTTTTGACCCATACTTTAAGAATTAAGGGGTGCAATCTGTCAGATCCGAAAGATTTATAAAAGTTTAGATTGGTAAGTTACTAAATAATGTCTGAAATAGAGAAATCCAAGTTGTCATTATAAATGCATTTAGATTCTTTTATTCAAGGATGGTAAATATTCAGAGCTTTCAAAAGTAAACATAGACTTGAATTGCGAGTTCAGAAGATCAACAGTATTTGGAAGAACTTTAATAATTCTGCCTGATGTATCTTAAGAAAATGAACTCTATCTTTAATTTTTTGTTGTTTGTTTATAAATTTGTAGCCAAGTTTTTATGTTGTTTTGGGATTTTATTAATATTTCTTTTTCATGTTCTTTTGACTTTAAATATTTCAGCGTTTACGGAACGAATGATATGATTGAAATTTATTTTAAGTTCATTATTCTTCTATTTAGTTGAGCATTTGATATGTCAAGTGGAGGTTTTTGCTTATATTGGCTTTTTAATAAAAGAAGTAACCCAAGAATTATACGTTTTCTTTGTTTTATTATTCTTGGGGATAAAATATTAGCGAACAGTATGATTAAACTTACCAAAATTGCCTTGGCGACGTTTCTCTACAATTATGACACCTTTTTTATTACTAAAACTTAGTTTGACGAATCCTCAGCACCTGCTCTTCCAACGATAATTTCTTTAGAAAAGATCACTCTAGTCGTGGAGGAGGCGTAGCCATATATGTCAAAAACAGCATTAAAGCCAGCGTAATTGACTACTCTCAACTTCATAACGGTTTCCAATGCAATTTCTCAGAACAGGTTTGTATTGAACTTAAACTCCCACAAGAATCTTTTCTAATTCGCTGCATCTATCGCCCACCGACCAATAACGATTTGGCCTTTGATGAAATACTAAAATTTTCTATGCAAAAACAGCTGTAGAAAACAAAAGGTTTAATGGTCTAATAATCACTGATGACTTCAACTTTCCCGACATCATATGGCATGGCGACTGGACCAATACCACCGGCACCGAAACTATATTTGGCACTACATTTGCCGAAATTTTTTTTTACCTTTATCTACACTAGCACGTAAGTAATCTCACCTTCACCCAATCTAACGGTTTGCTCAAAAATACACTATACCTTGTAATTACCAAAGCGACCTATCGAAAAAGCCACGTTACTATTAGTCCTCCTCTTGGTAGAGACTTACAAGGTCACTGTACTCTGACGTGGCAACACCAGCTAGCCAAAAACGCTCACAACTCTCCCCGCTTTTACAGCTCAAAATTTATATATAGGAGAGGTAATTGCGCTAATCTAAACAACAAACTTTCCCAAGCCAACTAGGTTAGTCTACTTAAAGACCAATATGCCGTCATATGCTATCAAATCTTCTGCGACAGCTATGTCATATGCTGTGACCAATTTATCCGGCGTACCACATCCAAGCCGATCAAACGCCGACAGTCTTGGCTAACCAGTGAACTTCTTTTACTAATCAAACGTAAGAAAAAACTTTGGTACCTCAACCAAAATAGAAAATGACGAATCGTACTTCTTGTAAAATAATATAATTTAACTCAAAACCTCGTCTAAAAACCTTCCTGCATTGCAATTAGAGCTTTTAAACACAACTTAGCGAACGACAAACGAAACCCTTAGCGTCTATACGCCTAAGTAAGCAATAAACGCGCCGTCAGTAAGCAAACAACTTCTATGTGCTCACCCTCAGGGGAAATAAGTAGCGATTGGGCAACCATAGCTAATATACTTAACAGTCTAGTCAGTATTCACAATTAACCATTAGAGCAACTACTACCTCCCTTTGTCAAACATACAACCGCTTTAATCTCCTCCATCATCTTCAATTACGATTCCGTTCACAAACACCTATCTGGTCTCACACCAATAAATCAACTGGAGGTAACCGTATCAGCCCATTTGTGCGTAAAACCGATGCGGCGGCTACCCCATTTGCCATCATTTTTCAGAAACTGATGGATCAAGGTGTAATCCCAAAAGCGTTGCAAACGTGACAACACTGTTCAAAAAAAGCATCGACAAATTCAAAAAAAGTGTCGGCATACGTGACAATACTGTTCAAAAAAAGGCTACAGACTCAACCTAGAAAACTGCAGGTCTATCTCCATTACCTCTCTACCACTCTACCATGCAAGTTAATGAAAAAAATGGCCAAAGAAAGGGTAATGCAGCACCTTGTAGCCCTTAAAATTATTGCCGATTGTCAATACGCCTTCATCAATAAAAAAGCCTGCGTTACAAATCTGCTTAAAGCCATTGACATTCTGACCAACAGCGTTTCTTGCAAGCTTCAAGAATACTTGAATTTTTTGACTTTGCTAAAGCTTTCGATAAAGTCTCTCACAAAGAATTACGGCAAAAATTTGAATTCTATGGAATGAAAGGTTGCATTCTGAACCGAATAAATGCTTTCTTTTCAAATCGATCATAGCACGTTCTTCTAGGTAAACGTTATCCACCTGGGTAAAAAATACCTGTGGTATTCCAAAAGGTTTAGTGCTACATTCATCGCTTTTCATTATATTTATTAACAACTTACCGGAACACATCAGTAGCAAAAACTTATTTAAAATGTATGCAGACGATAGTAAAATCCTGAGCGTCGTCAAACCTCTGAAGACAAAGCTCGTCAGCAATCCGATATAAATAGCATTGTCACCTGGACTCGAATCTGGTTAATGGAACTCAATATCAAGAAGTGAAAGGTTTTGCATTTCAGAAACTATAACGCTTCTCCACACGTTTTTTTGATAAACGAGCACGGCACTAACGGTAGTGTCACTAGAACAGAAATCGAGTCGTCAACATCCAAAAAAAGGGCGTTCAGATCTCTAACAACTTAAAGCATGAGAGGCAAGCAAAAATAGCCGCTGCCAAGGACAACAAAGTCCTTGGAATTTTGAAAAACACATTTATTAGCAGAGACACCAAAATATAGAAAATACTTTACGCCACATATATACGCCCACATCTTGAGTTTGCAGTCGCTGCCTGGTGCCCACATCTTGAAAAAGATACAAATATCATAGAACGCATCCAGCATCGGGCTACCAAAGTACCGTACGAAACAATGCGCTTTGATTACAAGACAAGATGTATCATAATCGGCTTCAGCTCTCCACTAAATAGACGTTTACGCGGTGATCTTATACAAAAATACAAAAAATGATACTGACTCAGTTAGCTAGCATGTTGATCCACCAAACATCCATCCAAGCAACGGTTATCGCAAGCACTTTTATCGTAAAATGGACAATAACTGCCTCGTTCGATATAATTTCTTCAATAACCGCGTCTCTCACCCTTAGAATTCACTGCCAAACGAAGTTGTCAGTACTGTCAGTGTCAAACTCTTCAAAGCAAAACTCTATCAGCTACTATAATTACTACAGAACATCATCTTCAGTGCAATTCCGCTCGAGCTAGCAGGGCTGGCTGTTGATGGATTTACGGAACACGCCCGTTCCGTGTAATTTAACTGACTAACTAAAAATTTAACTAACTAACTTAGTTAGAAATTAACAAACTGAACAATTGATCCGCAGTTTGATGTTTGTTATTTTTTAATTGTAATAAATCAAATTTTATTTAAGTAAAAAAAGAGAGCTAAGCAAAACAGTTAAAAAAGTACTGATTTTATTAACTTGTAAAATGGTTAACCATTGTTGTTTCTTTTCAAAATTTTTGTCTCTTTCAGTTTGTAAAATTGAAACTATAAAACAACTCAGTATTTTTAAACTTCGCAGCAAATAGTTCTATCTTATTCTAAGAAGAGGTAATCTGTGAATAAAGTAAATAGTTCTATCTTATTCTTAGAAGAGTTGCTCCTTGAATTTTGCAGCAAATAGTTTCCTTTTATTCAAAAAAGAAGTGATCCGTGAAGCAGAGCAAATTAATTTGTCTTAATGTTAGAAGAGGTGACCCGTGAGCAAAGCAAATAGTTCTGTCCTAATCATAAAAGAGTTGACCCTTGAAACTTAGCAAATAGTTCTTTCTTATTTTTAGAAGAGTTGACTTGTGAAGCAAAGCAAAAAGTACTGTTTTAACTTTAGAAAGTGACCCGTGAATAAGAAACTGATGACACTTTAAAGAATATTTTTCTTAAAAAAGCCTCTAGACTAACGCGACAAAGCACAAGATTTAGTAATCTTAAATTAATAGATATTAGCGTTAGACAATACCTCTTAGCATCTTGCAATTATAAAAAGTCATTTGTTCACCAGAGAGTTGATCTTGTAAAAAAGATTAAATACACAAGATCAGTAGCGTAGCGACAAAAATAGGCCTCCTGCAAAAGTTTAATTCGTGCCCCTAAACTTCTTCTCTGCTCCCCCGCCCATTCTCCCTTCTCTTTCCTTGACAAATAGTTCAAGAAAAACAAAAAACTTATTTTTAAATACAATATTGATGAAATTAAATAGAAACCAGTAGAGTAAAACCGGGTCAAACCGCACACCATATCATTTCGCACACTGATTGAAATTATCAAATAAAAACTAAACGGATATGGCTATGAAAAAAAATAAAAATAGATTCAAATGCAGAACTATCTCCTCTATTCGAATTAATAAAATTAAATGCCGATTTAACTCCATTTTTTCTTTTTTTTATACAACTTTAAATTTTTTGCATATTTTTTATTGTTGCGAACAAAATAGCGCTTGAACCGAAACTAATGTAAAAAAATTTTTTACACTATCTTGTTGGAAATTTAATTTCCATTCTGATAGCATAATTTTTATGCAGCTAGAACAAAAAGCTAAATAAAAAATCAAATGAGTAAAAAAAACACTCTTTTTTCTGATAAAACCTCACACTCGATTAATTACTTAGTTGAGTTTTTCGCAAGTAACTTAGCGCCTATCTTTATCTAATTAACTTAGTGTTTATTCCCGTTTAATTAAAAATGAATTACAATATTATTTGTCAATACAATCATTACTTACTTATTAAAAACCAATTATCATGTTATTTCTTAATATAATCATCACTCACTCAATTCAACTTAACTCAATTACTTTAACATGTCAACTAAAAAAACAAAAGCATAAAAGGAGGAAGATAAACGAGCTGCACTAACTGATATAAAAGAAAATAAAAGATCACTGAGAAAAGCTGCATTCAAACATAGCGTTCCAGTCTCAACGCTCAAAAATCGCAAGAATAACAACAACAAAGGCTTCCATGGCTCAAGTACAACAACGGTACTCTCAAATAAAACAGAAAGATTGATGGTGCATGCGTTCCAATTTCTTGGTGACTGGGGTTATGGTTTAACCCAAAATGAAATCCTAAAATTTGTATGTAGCTACCTTAAACGCGAAGATCAATTGCACTAATTCAAAAATGGCTAGCCTGGTAAAGACTGGTTTTATGCCTTTATAAAGAGATGGTCAAAATAAATTTTGTTTTGCAACCGTTGTGTGTCGAAAAGGGAAAAGACGTGCATTTAAACTTACTGGCAACAATCAAAAAATTCATTATACTCTACGCAATTGCTGCTACACTGACGGACATTTTGCACCACCATTTGTGATATACGAAGCCAAAAGAAACTTTCATCCTGGTGGTCCAGTTGGCACCGATATTCAATTTCAAAATTAGGTTAGATGGAGCACAATACGTTTATTGAATGGTTGAAAGAAGTATTTTTACCCAAAACTGAGCAAATTGGTGGTATTCATATTTTAGTATTAGATAGGATACAACTCACATAACTTTGGAAGTGGTAATGCTGAGCAAAAAACACAATATAATCTTGATTTGTCTACCAGAGCATTTTTCACATATTCTACAACCATTGGATAGAGGCGTGTATTGTCATGTCAAACAAGCATGGAAAAAAATTCTTACAAATTATTACAAAGACTCAAAATGTAAGAATTTAGATAAACAAAATTTTCCACCGTTGCTCAAACTGCTTTACAAGAGTGGTAAATGTTTTACATGCTTGCATGTAATCGCTGGTTTCCAGTATCTCCACTTAATAAAAACTGCATATTTCATAAGGCATTAGCAATCAACACAAACGTTTAATATACACCCATCAACTTTAGCAACCTCCGCAACACTTACACCATCTTGCTCAAATACAGTTTCATCATCTTCAACAGTTGCCGCAGCACCTAGTTCAACTTCACACCGATTACCATCTTTCTCAACTACACCAGCTTCAAGTTTTGATAGGTATTAAAAAAGTGGTGAGCTTTGCAAAAACAGTATCGAGATAGAGTTGACGCAGTTTTTTCAAGCCAGAAATCAATCGCATGTTAAGAAATCGAAGCAGTGCAACATGTCAAAGCTTAACGGAGAATGTATTACCGAAGAAAATGTGATCGAGTTCCTCAAACAAAAAGATGAAGAAAAAGCAACAAAGTTGCTAAACTTAACACAAAGCGTAGACTCTCTATACCAAGTACTCAAATGTCTGAGCATAACAATGCTGAGCAACTTCAGCAAAACAATAATGAAAAACAAGTATCAGCAGCCAAACGATTAAAAGTTACAAAATGTAAAAAGTGTAGAGTACAGTTTAGAGTAGAGTTACACACAGAAATATTGTAATGAAAGAATTCGATGGGTCGGGAGCGGTTCTGCAAAGAAACATGTTTACCAAAGAAATATATAGTTGGAGCTAAATGTTTTCGTAGCAAAAAGTGTAAAAACTTTATTATAGTTTCTTAAATATAAGTTGTGTTCATTAAATAATAAAAAAAGTTAAAATTTAAAAATTTCAATGTTTTCTCAAGTGTGTTTGCTCAGAATGTCACCTAAAACCGCACTTTTTTTTTTCTTTACATATAATATTTTCGATAACTTTATTATTAATTTTTTTAACACATATCTATATTATCTTATTTAGTTTTTTAATATATATGTAATAAAAAAAAACGAAAGAAAAAAAAAAAAGATAAAAAATTTATTTAATCTTTATTAATAAGTGTGCGGTTTGACCCGGTTTTAATCTATGTTACACTATGCAAGTCTAGTAAGTAAAAAGTCTAATGAAATTTTTTTATTGTCTTTCCTTTTGGTCTATAATAACTTTTAAATTTAATTGAGCTGATCTTAATTTCTGATTTTAATTTCTAAATTTAATTTCTGTTAGTAGCTACTAGATCTAGTGCAGACAAAATGATTTGTGCAATTTTTGTCCTTAAATGTATTTTAATGTGCTTAAGGATATTTTTGCAGTTGCTACGCTAATGATTAATGTTAAATATACATTAGTGCTGCTATTATATTTTTAAATGAGCAACTTATATCATAATATGTTATTGTGGACACGGGTGAAATGTAAAAATGCATTTTAGGCGTTACCCGAAATTTCCAATGTGTAAAATGCATGAAAAAAAATGCTGAAAATTTCTCTTAAACTTAAGCTTATTTTTGCCCCAACCAAAAACATGTCATTGATGGTGGATTCACTTTTGATGGTGGATTGATGGTGGATTCAATCTTCTTAGTCTTTCGCAGTATTAAAGATGTCTTTAGCTGAAAGTCCATTTTGTTGCTTTGCGATAAATAGATTTAACCAAGGTTTTATCAGTTTTTAAATAAAAAGCCCAAACAGACGCTTTATATTTATGGTGTGGTCTAATAAACACTTTATATCACTTGAAAGCTATTTTTTCATTAATGAAAATGAATGTGTTTTTGCATACCAAAAATTTGTAAGGACTTTGAAACAACTGTTCGAAAATAAGTACTCCACTTGGCGTTACATGAAACAATGACTCCTGAATTATGCAGTTTTAGTTGAGCATTTTAGG
>NC_088932.1:40327500-40415000 GCF_038396675.1 Hydra vulgaris | reverse complement strand
ACACCTGCACAAATATCAACCAACTCATTCTGCATTGTCTTTGATCGATAAGTAGCATTTTTAGGACCATTTTTAAAATGGTCACTCAAGATCTTGTCACCGCATAATGCCATCAGATCTAATAAGCATTGAAAATTACCAGCATTATTACATTGCTCAACCAGATGTTTGGCGTCATCTCTATGTCCTCTAAGTGGTATATTCTGCCTACAACAAAAAAGAATTGCACGTGATATTGAAAAAAAAATTTGTCGATTTCTAGAAATATTATCAGATAGAAACTTATTGAGTTGCAAATTAATTGGAATGGTTTTATTACTCATTGCTGCTTGAAAATCAAGCATAATCTGTATTGAGGTTTTATGCATTGGAGAAGTGTTATTATGTGATAATATTCTTACATTTCCAACTGACCAAAGCCGATATGGAAATTTATAAAATATATGAGTAGTTAAAGAGGCTTTTCTGAACAGAACACGAGAGATACAGAACAACCCATCATAGTATTTTGAATAACACAACCATGAAAATTTTTTGAACCAAACAGGGTTACATTTACGACGATTAGTTTTAGGAAATATATAGTCAGAAGGTGACACCCATACGTTTATTAGAAGATTATCTTCTTATGCTTTGATAATTTTTCCACTTTGTCTACAAACAACCCAATATCAAATTTGTTACATTTATCTTCTGTTGTTGTCTTTTCATAATTTACATGCAGTTTCGGAATTGTGACACCTGATATCGATTTTGTGAATTTATTATTTAAATCCAAAGATGACTCAGCCACAGACAATGGTTTATTATTCACAGAAAAAAATTCTTAATACACGATGAGGGTTTGGTCAAATTACTTTTTTGAATGGCAGAACAGTGGGTATTTGAACAAGTTGGTAGTTGAAGTGCGTTTTTCTCCTGTTACTACAATATATTTTGCAGAATTTAAACTTGTTTGAGTACGAACTAAAATATTTTGAAATTCTGGCTGAGTGCTTTTAAAAGATATTAGAGGCACATAGTGATTAGGTTTGAAAAAATGCATTTTCCTTATATGTGTAAGGTTGCTTGGAATTTCTTTTTTTGTGTCAACATTGTACAGCATCAAGTAAATTATTTGATTGGGGTTATTGAATTTCTTAAAAGACTGTGGGTACAATGTACTTCTAAAGAGATATTCTAGACATGCATCTCCTGAAGTAAGATAAAAAATTTTTAAAGGAATCTAAAATAGAAAATAAATATATACACAATAATATTCATATTATAAAACAATAAAATTCAAATCAGTTTAAATATTATATTATACAAATAAGAATATACTTTTAAAATATTTGAGATAGACATATGTCTATGTTTGTGTGATGTACATCACACAAACTAATGATGACCAAACACTAGATTGAGAAATATTTAATGCTTCAGCCAAAATAGCATCAACTTTAGACTTCTTAGCCTCAAATGCAGTAGATGCGACATTGGAGATACTTAACAAAAACGCGGATCTTTCTCGTCGAAAAATACGACTTGAATGCCCGAGACGAAAAACAGGATGCAAAGCAAAAAAATTTGCGTTCTTGTATAATTCAATTGCACAAAGTTTCCTAAGAGTTGGAGGAGTTCTGGACATAAGATTAAATTTATATATTTATATGCATACACACAAATATATATATATATATATATATAATATATATATATATATATATATATATATATATATATATATATATATATATATATATATATATATATATATATACACACACACATATTTATTGATTACCATATATATAGCATTGCAGTGGCTAAATATAGGGTATTCAGGTTGTGGTGCTTTGACTATAAAACAAGAAGTTTTACGAACTTTAGGAATTGTTTTTATTATAAATCAAGAACTTCTTAAAGAAGTTCTTTTAATAAAGCAAATCTAACAAAAAAATATCTGTTCATCCACTGTGCTGCTCAGCTAGAAATCAACCAAAACTATAAAAAAAATATTACCTGACAGACGCCATGGAATTCGTTTTTTCGTCTATAAGTTTATCAGCATACAACCTTCCCAAACTATTACATGCTGCAGCATCTATAAAACCATCGGCTGCACCAGAGAATTTATGTAAAATATATTTTCCCTCAGAGTCTCGCTGGCAGAAATTGCTTAATTCGGCGGTGTTGCATAATTTAATCTGATCTATTAAGGAATGATTGTTTGCTTTTAACGCTTGATACAGCTCCATTTCTTTCATTATAAAAGTTTATTAACCGTATATATAGTAATATTAATGCTAAAATGCAGTTTTTTCAGTAGTGCAACTTAAATAATGTTATTAGCCAAACTATTTTCTCCAGTTTCTTATCATTCTAACGGTCTATTAGCCGACTATTTTCTAGAGTTTCTTATCATTCTAACGGTCTAAAAAATAAGTACTAAAATAATTGATGTAAACGTTAATTTATGTTTGAAAGTGACCGAAAATAGCTTTAATTTATCATTAAAATTTTATCATTATTAAAACTTAATTTTCTCCCTAAGTACAAAACCTTTCATTTTAATTTTCATGATATACAAAAATATTAGATAATTTTATCTTAATTTAATAAAATATTTGAAATATGTATTTATCATCTTGTAAGAAATGCATTTAAAAATGCAATTTTAACAAGTTTAAACTGATTTTTATAGAGCTAGAACTTTTTACCTTAGACTTCCTTCACTAAGCTAGTTCTTTTTTTAAAGAGAGTTTGTATCATTCTATAAGAGACTATAGAAGTTAGCTGTCCCAACTTGCCCCATTTTGAAATGTGGTTTTAAAAAACTCATTTTATAAAAGAAAAAAGCGTCGTAAAAGCTAATATGACGTAAATAAGCTTTAATTTTTATGTTTTGAGAGTTTTTCCTGAACGAAACTTTTTAATGTGAACAAGGCCTTCGAGAGCGCCAATGATGCCCGGGTCAAAAATGAAGAACGATGCTCTTATTTCAAACCGAGAAATTACAAAATTTAAAATTTTGAGAACAGTGAATAGTGTTGAAAATCTGGAGCATAATGCAAGTGTACATTTCTGCTCGAAGATTTGATTGAGTAGCTGCAATAGATTTTTGAGCTTAAAAATTGTTTTGCAGACATTGCTAAAAAGGCAAACTTTTTTCACATCTCTTGGATAAAACCTTGCAACTTCGCAAGTTTTATTTTGAACGGAAAAACCAGTATTATCCAACCAGATGAATAAAAACATATTTCTAACCATCCTGTTTGCCTCAAATATTGATTCAACCTGCTGGATCAGACTAAATACATAATAAATTAAAACTAAAAATATTCACTTTAAATTCTTTCATTTGGCTGTCGTGGAAATGGGCTGTTTTTGATGCCTCACCGTGAAAGCGCTTCAATTTTCGCTTTCTTTTAGTAGCGAGTTCATTTTCGAATCTTAGCAATTCAGTCCTACAGCTATAGTCTCTTGAAAAATTTGCAACCAAAAGCCCTTAATCCGATCCCGAATTCAAAACCAGAGATGGGTTTAAAGTTATAGATCTCATCGATCTCATGCTTCTGAGGCATGCACAATACCAATATATAAAAAAATATATCAACCAACTTATCAAAACTTTAACTATGAACTATAAAACAAAGTATAACTTATTATTTATCAATCAATTTATTTAACTAAATACTTATTTAATCAACATTAACAATAACCCTAACCGTAAACTATAAGCTTCACATCAGCAGTTCTTCAAGCACTTCAAAAATGCATCGATTGACATTTCCACTGACAATTTTAGCAAAAAATTATTTTTTTATCTATTGGATTTAAAGTTAGCGTTCCGTCTAATTTAAAACCGATGCAAAAACTTAAATACTTAATCAATGGCCGGGTCCTGGTAGAGGCAAGGCGGCTTAATTGCCTAAAAAAACCAATTCTATGATTATCTCGTTTGTTTTAACAGTCAAACACTACTGAAAAAGTAGTGTTTTTTTTATCGTAAAATCGTCAACAAATGTTTCGTTTGCTTCAAGTTTTTCAACAACTGCGTTGCTCACCCATGGAACGCACTACTTAATAAACTTCTCAGTGCTATCAGAGTCAGCTGCTTCAAAGCAAAATTTAATCAGCTACTATTACGGAATACGCTCGGTTCCGTCTAATTCACCTGCAACTAAATCCAATTTTTTTCGTAAAATGGTTTATAATTAATTAAAATAATAGATTTTAACAGTTAAATTTTTTTTTATGTGAGTTTTTAGACTGAATACTAAAGTTTCAACCTCAAATATAAAAATTAAGCAGATTGTCAGTCATTGAAATGCTTTCTATTTATTGTAAAAAAAGTAAAAAAACTAAGATGTTGCCAGGCGCCCCTTTAAGCGTGGCATCTGGGTCAATTTGCCTCATTTGCTCCTCCCTCTTTAAGGCCCTGGATGTAAATTTATATATATATATATATATATATATATATATATATATATATATATATATATATATATATATATATATATATATATATATATATATATATGTGTGTATATATATATATATATATATATATATATATATATATATATATATATATGTGTGTATATATATATTTATATATATATGAAAGCAAAAGTTAATATAATTTTTCTTTCACTTTAGTATAAAATAAATGTAAAGTTTACTAAATATTAACTTTATCTAGTTATTGAGGACAGAATTTAGATTGATAGAAATGAATTACCTCAAAATTTACTTTTTGATTACATTTCTCCCTCCCTGACCCTTTTTTAAAGATTTATTGTCTTCCTTCCTTTTTTACCTTTTTTATATCATTGAGCGAATTTTCAGCAATTATGAATAAATATTTTCAAAAAAGTTAATTTTGGCCTAATTTTAAGTTATTCCTGATCACTATGCGCCACCTCGCTTTTTCGCTTTATGCGCTAGTGATATTATTTAAACCCGGCAAGTGGATATTTGAATTAGAATTTGCTTTATAAGAATCGCATCATGTTTTGATTATACAAATTAAATTTAAAATGGTAAGGGTACCTATAAAAAAATTATAAAAACCTTTTTTTTAAACTCCTTATATCAATATGCGAAACATTTAAACGGTCACGCTCATTATTTCATTTGCATTAAAATAAGTGAGATTACTTTGTAATGCACCTGCTTCGCTAAAATAATTTGATTTGGGTGAGATCTTTCATCAGTAAAATAGTGATTTGTTTGAATAAAAATAAATGACGTTAATTCAAAATCATTAACGAGAACGGTATATATTTTAGTAATAAAAGATTTCTAAAATTCTAAAAATGTTAGAAACAAAAGAATTCTTGTTCTAAAAAATGTTATCAACTTATTGTAAACAACTTTTGTTTGCTAAACCGAAAGAACTTCTGTTCGAAGTTCTTCCATAAACAACTTCTTTCTTACTTCCGTTGTTCTCTCGCTACAATCTTCATTTATATATATACGATCTGTCCAGAGTTTCAACTTCGAGTAATTTTCCATTATTAAATGTTTTAAACATTTAATAATGGAAAATTACTCGAAGTTGAAACTCTGGACAGATCGTATATAGGGTAACGAGGGGCAAAATGAGACACTTAAGCTCTAATTTATCTAATACGTAATATCTAAAAGACCGTCTAAGAGCTTTTAAAAAAAAAACTTGATATTTTTCAAATCTTATACCATCCTACTTTAACCTTACAAAATTACAAAAAATGAGTTGCAAACTTGCAGTGGTTTGTTCACCAGAGATCATTTACTGACAACATCTATCCTGGCTTATTTTGTCCCGCTATAGATGTTTTAATAAGTAATTTAAATAAATAATGAACAACAAAACAGATTTTTAAGAGGTTTAGCAAGATAAATATTTTATCCTACAATACAGCTAATAATAATATATAATAAATAATCAAACAAATATAATACTTAATCAAACTGTCACTAGTTAACCATATAATCAAACACACTGTCACTAGTCATATAAATCACAATGCTTCACCAGTTTTTACACTTAAACTTTTAACTCTTTCTTTACCCTTTCCTAATGTCTATTTATTTTCTTTTTTTTTTTCTTGTAACTTTTTTGATTTTTCATAGGATTTAAATATTAATTTTGTATAATGTGATGTTGTTATTATCTGTGATTCTTCTCCTTTGCTTGGTAATAAAGTGATCTTTGAAATAGCTAAAACATTAGAAAAGCAGGGCATTACTATATTAAAATCAATATTTTCAGAACATCCTGACAACAATGGTAATAAGGTGCTTGAATTAACTTGTAAATCAATTTTATCAGGTTTATGTAAGTTGGCATTAGAGCTTTTGTCATTATTAAACTTAATGTCTGGAATTATATCCCGCCACAAAAGATAAATTCCAAATGTACAAAAGCCAGAATAGGCAACTTCGACAGAGGCAGCTTTATAATATGCTTTAGAGAATATACCTCTAAGTTGATCATTTGTTATTTTTGTCCAGGATGCTCATCTAACCATGATCCACATTATATATTATAAAAAGTTTTAAGCGGTTTAAAACAACAGTTGTCGTTACACCTCGTTCACCACTAGTTACAGAAGAAACGCAATGTTTTTCTTTTATTGTTATAACTTTAACAGATTTATGAACAGTTGTAATGCCTGATTCATCACAGTTAAAAATTTGATGAGGTTGAAACTTGTACTATTTTTATAACAACTTCAATATCATTGAAATATATGTTCACAGAACTGCTTTTTAAACCATAAACACAATTCAAAGACAACCCTTACGGCTTTCTGATTGAAAGGTCTGCATGTATTTTTAAAAACCCACTTTCAATCTTTTAAAATCTCTTCCTGCAACACCATTATATTTATTAAATGGATGAACTATTTTGTACTTTTCAACATACTGGCAACTCGTTGAATGTCAATTATCGACAATCCATTTCTTTTATGTAGTTAACTAATTGACTTTCAGTATTATCTGACAATAGTTAAATTTTAGTATCATCTGGCAATATTTAAAGGAACCAAGTGATTTTATGCATAATAATAGTCTAAACTCTTTAATTTTCTTTAAATCGTTCTGTGTAAAGCATCTTTATTTACGATAAATGTCAAAGCTGCTATTCTCAATGAGATTTCTTTTCATTTTAACATAACATGCTCAGCTCAGAAAAATTGCCACATTTAGTTTTTCTCATATAGTTTCTAAACATATTTAACTTTCTAAATAAACATGGTTGATATCGGCGAAACAAAAAAAACAAATCGTTTCGTTTTGCCCCGCAACATGTTGGCATCGAAATTGTGTAATTTTTTCATAGAAATAAAATATCAATATATGGAAATGAAAGAACAATGCCTAAATATGATAATAAAATACCAACTTTGAATATAAAATTTTTTTCCACTCCGTAAAATAAAAAAACACTGAGAAAAATTAAAACAACAACGCATGGAAATTCGTAACTGTCATATAGCCAAGAGATGAAATGGTTGTCATTCTCTTCATCTTCTTTATTTCTAAGTGACTCAAGATATTTTTTGTAACAATAAACAATTTAAGAACACAACTAAACTTTCAAAAATCATTAAAACAATAAATTGCGAGGTTAGGACCATTATAAATGCGATCTGTCTCATTTTGCCCCGCTGTCTTATTTTGCCCCGTCTTACCCTACATAAATATTATATAATTACACAGGTCAACAAAAAAATTTTTTTTCTGGTGCCGAGCAAACAATTTGTTTTGTGTATAGCATTTCTCATTTTGATTTCAAATATGCAACTCTTTTTTTACCATCAGGTCAAGTTGTAAAGATATTTAGGTTCGAATCTTAAGTATTTAGGGTAAAGTCACTAATATTGTCGAAAAAAAAGTTATTCAAAAGTATGTCAACCTGGGTCTCAAAAGGAGCGTATTTTCATAGAGATTTTAAAAATGTTATTCATTTGTAATAAAAATAAGTATTTTGTGTATTTTTTGTGAATAACATTCTCTTGACTTTTTTTTAAGAGTCTTTAGCATTTTTTCACATAATTTTTTTGTCAATAAATTTTAAAGAAAAATATTTATGTTTTCTAAAATTTTTATGAAAATACGCTTCTTTTGAGACCCAGGTTGACATACTTTTGAATAACTTTTTTTTCGACAATATTAGGGACTTTACCCTAAATACTTAAGATTTGAACCTAAATATCTTTACAACTTGACCTGATGGTAAAAAAAGAGTTACATATTTGAAATCAAAATGAGAAATGCTATACTAAAAACAAATTGCTTGCTCGGCACCAGAAAATTTTTTTTTTTTGTTGACCTGTGTTATTAATTATCACATAATTATCACATAATTATCACATAATTATCACATAATTATCACACTATTATCACACTATTATCACACTATTATCACACAATTATCACATAATTATCAATAATCATAAAAACATACATAATTATCAAGATAATATCTTGATATTTTAAGAATTTCACTACTATAGTTCTGTTTTTATTTTTCATCATGTTCTTTTTTTCCAATTTGATGTGCTCTTTCGATAACAATACTCTTTTTAATATCAAGTTTTGAATTTTAACCAATCTTGCATTTTTATCTCGCTCTCTTGCCAAGTTTCATAATCACTTTCTTCGATACCACTAAACCTTAAATTACTTCGCCGACTATGATCTTCTAGTTCTGCTAGTTTTTCTTTAATCGCGGTATTGCTCTGCTCAAGGTCAATGCTAGAACTATTTAAAGTTGATGCTGATATATTTTAAATTCAATTGCTACTGATAATATGCTTCCGTATTTTTCTTTTATGAACTCCATAGATTTCTGTAGTTCGCCAATTTTACTTTTTAAGTTTGCGTTTTTCATTTGTACACTAACAAGTTTTTTTTTTCTTGTTTTCCATTTTATTAAACTTATGAGTTTTGATAAACTATTAAAAGATAACTCAACAAAACATGCAATAATCCAGTTTGTGCATGAAATCTCAAAATCTTTTGAAAAGTCACAGTACTTATCAAAAGCTTTCGACACAGTAGATCATTATATTTTCTACACAAACTAAAATATGTGTAATAAGTTCTTGTAATAGTTTCATTGACGCATCTCATCATATGTATAAGTATCCTAATATCATTACTATCCTAACTACTCGATTTATTCAAGGTGTTGGAACGTTTGTCATATCTTTGATTATTTCCTGTTTTTCTAAATACTATGACTTTTATTTACTAGATCTTGTTGAGCAAACAGAAATCATAGTTCCTTTTAAACAACCAGTTTAATATGATTTTCTATTTTGAGTTATACTATTTGGTTTTTTAAATTATCTGTTTTCTTTCTAAGTTGTTTTTAAAGCTACAGAGAATTTTTGTTAACCTTCGTTGAATATGTTAGTTTTTTTTTATTATTGACAGTGATTGACAGTGACTCGTTTGGATTTATTCGTTTCTTTCGAATTTAATGATGTCTTAATGCCTAATGCAAGTGTTGTTTTGCCTGCTGATAGATTTTTGTAGGTTGTTTTATCGACTAAAAGTTGACGTCAGTTCAGCTAACGTTTCAATTACTTTTAAAAACTCGCTGATTATCCTTTGATTAATGCCGTTAGGTGAAATTGGTTTGCACCGTTAGGTTAGCTAGATTTCGGATATGACTTTTTTACTGTTTTTGCTAAAGGTATCTATGCTTTTGAAATGTTATTAAGTCCGTAAAAGTGAATTTACCAACTTAAAAACACGGACACAAATACATTTACCGTTATTGCAGTATCTACTAATATTTTTAACTTATTTGGTATAATGCACACAAAAAAATTAACCCTTTTCTCTCTTACTTTCTGTTTACTTATTAGTTGTGGTAAAAAAGTGGTTAAAAAAAAATTCATAAACCACGAGTTTTTCTTAATATTTCCATGATATTTAACAACTGAAAACATATGCGATTATACCTTTTTGATAACCCACTTAACTTGTTTGTTTTTGGTTTTAATTTGTAGTAATTCATGAGATCTTACAATAAAACTGTACAATGTTATTTTCTTCTTGCTGGACATACATCTGAGCGAGAATTGTTTCTTGCCCCCTCCTCAACAGTTAAAACTTTTTTTAAACTAGTAGTTCGAACAAAAATTTTTACCTATATTGGGTTCTCTTCTGTTGCATATATAGTTAGTGGCTTCTTCTTTACTGTTGTATTTTGTAACTTTTACGAGCTTCAAACAACTTTACGATGCTTCGGTTTTAGAAGCATTAGGTTTAAAACTTTTTGATTATTGTAGATAGTTCTGCTTGTTGCTTGATGGCTAACCCAGTTACATTTACTTGCTTGTTCCAAAAGTCGAATAAAAAAGTGATGAGTTAGTTCCTTATTTAACTGTTTTCATTTTGTCGGAATATGAATGTCTTGTAATTTGTGTTCGGTTGTGCCGATGCGTTTGTCGGAAAAGTCTATAAATTCTTAAAGTGTTTTTTGGATTGTTTGATTAAGTAGGTAATAGTCTTAAGTAGGTAAAAGTCCCTAATATTTCATAGGTTTCGTTATGTGTCAATAACATTTTTATATATATTTCAACTGCATTGATAACTTTTATTGATAATCTGTACCTATTTCAAATCTTATTGAAGAAGAAACTATGATATTGTTAAGCATAAATAAATACTCTGCCAATGAGAAATAAAAAATGCGCGCCAATGCCAACACGATCAATTAGTGTCTGAGGTTTCACTGGAATAAAAAAAACGATTTCCGAATTTAATGCAATAATAGATTGAATTTTTACTGAGCTTGAAAAGCCAGTTTATGGTTTATTTCATTCTCGCTTCGGATTTTTCCTCTGTCTTCCTGAAATAAATTATACATAAATGATGCGGACAAATTATTTTTAAAAGAATGTCTTCATTTCAAGACCTTCTTTCCAATCCAATTGACATTGGTTTTGATGTAACCACATAAAAAATTATCAGGATTGGCTTTTGGTTATTCGATTATAGAAGCTTGAATCTACACTTTGTAATGTCAATGTTATTCTAAGGATGTTTCTTTCTGCTGCTGTTAAAAACTGTACAGCAGAAAAGCTAATTTTAACTTTAAAAAAGTTAAAGAATTGCTACAGGTCTATTAGTGGTTGTCAACTCTTCAAGTTAAAAATGTTTATAGAAAATAATTTAATAGGTATTTTAATATTTTATAGAAGCTGTTTATAGTTATTTTAATATTTAATAAAAGTTAAGTTAAATTAAGTTAATAAAAGTTAATAAATAGAAAATAAATAAATAAATAGCCGTTCTTTAAGTTAGAAATGCAAAAGAAATCAAAGCAAACATGATCGATCATTTCATTTTTTTGAAAGCCACTACAAGATATCAAAATAGTTTATCTAATCAATACTACTACAATGTCATCAAGATAAAAATAATGAATCTCTTAGAATTTAAAATTCAACATATTTTCAGCAGAAAAAATTATGTTGATCAAATAACCTTATGAATTAAACGTGTTTAAGTACGGATATATATATATATATATATATATATATATATATATATATATATATATATATATATATATATATATATATATATATATATATATATATATATATATATATATATATATATATATATATATACAGTATTAGACAAAACATTTGCGACCAACATCGAACAATGCTAAAAAGTGTTCCTAATTTTACATGTCTTAAAAACGAAACGAACTATACTACCACAGCAAACAGTTCAGGAGTCTGGAGTCATAGCATGCCATGACATAAGCAATTAGCTGACAGGTGACAGCCCACAGGCAGAACTTCGTTGACCATTTAGCAGCGGACAAAACAAGTGCAACTTTTTTGGTTTGTTTCATTTTCTTAAGTCTAGTCTGTGTCAATGTCACGGAAGTTTTTTAATAATTAAAGGATGTATCCAGAAGTTTCCAGAAGCATGAAGAGGCTTCCAGAAGTTTCCAGAAGAAGCATCTAGAAGCATCCAGTAGCGTCCAGAAATATCCAGAAACATTCAAAAGCATCCAGACGCATCCAGAAGCTTCCAGAAACATCGAAAAGAAGCATCTAGAATCTTCCAGAACAGGTTCACACAGGTTCATTTTACTATATAAGAGACATGTAAATCGACATGTAATTCAGTCAGTATATGGAAGTCAATCAGTCAGTATTATCAAGACAGTTTATCGAAGTGAGTTTTATCAAAGTGTTTTATCGAAGAAAATTAATACAAGAAGTGAAATACAACAAGTGTTTCATTACATCAATACAGTCCACATCATGATCGTCAGATCCGTCAAGAAGGATCCCTGGATATCATCAGTCGAGATACAAAAGCAATTAGAGCTGCCTGTATCGGACCGAACAATCAGACGACGTGCTGTTGAAGCCGGATTGTTTTCTAGACGCCCTGAAAGAAACCGCAGACTTCACTAAAAAACCAGAAGAAAAGACTCCTGTTTGCTACATCTCATATTGACTGGAATGTGCAGAAATGGCAAACTGTCCTGTTCCGTGATGAATCGAAGTTTAACATCATCGGGAGCGGTGGCATTTGCCGTGTACGTCGGTCGGCCAGAAAACGCCTCGATTCGCGTTACTGCCATAAGACCGTGAAGCATGGTGGAGGCAATGTAATGGTCTGGGGGTGTTTTTCTGCTAACGGTCTAGGTCCAATACATCGAAACGATGGAATAATGGACAATTTCATTTATAAAAATTTCCTGAAAGATGTTATGTTACCTCACGCTGAATGGAATATGCCAATAAAATGGGTTTTTCAGCAAGAAAACTATCCGAAACACACTGCAAAAGTATTCAAGCAGTGGTTTCAAGACAACCACCTATCGGTGATGGATTGGCCGCCTCAATCTCCGGATCTCAACCCTATCGAGAACCAGTGGGAGATCGTCAACCGCAGAATTAATCGTGAAGGTGTTCGTAATAAGGATCAACTGTTTGAACAAATCCAAAAGGCCTGGGCAGCGGTTCCACAAAGTTTCATTGATCACCTGATCGAATCTATGCCTCGAAGATGCAAGGCTGTGATCGACAACAAAGGATTTGCCACGAAATATTGATAGTGAAATACAGCTTGGTCAACATTTTGTCGAGTTGCACTTGTTTTGTCCAGAAGGAAATCAACTTTTTTTAATACTTTTGATTAATTTATTAATTTTCGTGTACAAATAAGGAGCTTTGTGATGAATAAAACTTGAAGAACGTTGTCTCTAAACAGTTACATAGTTATTTCTCTAAATTGAAAAAATGCAGCACTTTTATATAAAGAAACTAAATTAGCATTATTTGGTTGCACTCGTTTTGTCCGATACTGTATATATTCATTATTGTTATTATTACTATTATTATTATTTGAAGCAGTATTATTTTTAATTAATTTTTTTTTCTTTTTCTTTTATAGATGAGGAAGGAGGGGGGGGGGGAGGGAACTTGGCGGAGGTACAACTATGATATCGGTGAGTGACTAGGATGACGCAAAGATGGACCTGCTTATTTCACCAAACCCTTTTTCTGAATCCTAAATCCGCATTAGATTTGGTAATAAAGTTGCAACGTCATATTTAAATAAACCAACATCTAAAAAACAAAGTTACTAACCCGTATTCTTTCAAAACGCATATCAAATAGATTAAACTTAAACATCAAAAGTTATAACCTATTAACTAAGCGAAATAATTTATCATGTATTTATAATGCAATTATTTATAACAATTTGTAATGTAACTATAAATGTGTAATGATAACAGTAGTTTTAATTTCAAATTTTTTAGATTATTTGACACATTAAAATTACGCATAAAACCTTTAATTCTAAATCTTTTCAGTATCATAAAAATCAGTCATCAAACAGTGTACACATAAATGCGTTTAAACGTAAAGTTCTTGATAAAAAATTTTACATTGCAAAAGATTTTATTAAGAGCACTTATTGAGCGCTGTTTGACTGTTTTTTAAGGGCGCGCAAAAATTTCATTTTTAATGATGGTCTATATTAAAACCGTAATAAAAATTTTTAATTTAGTTTTAAGTTAACTTATTTCTTTTTTTAAGAATAAAACAAGTGCACGATATAAACAGAGTAAAAACATTGATATTTAGTACCTAATTTTTCTTAAAATCACTCTCTGATACAAGTGCCAAATAAATATCTTTAAATAGCTATGTACACAAATGCTCAAAAAAATCTTGTGTATGTACTTAAGTACTCAGGGATTAGCCGCAATCCTTACTAGTTTGCTATTTGTTTTCTAACTTACACAAATTTTAGAATAAACTAATTACATTTGTTTTTAAATCAGTGATCTAGAAACCTTTTTAGCAGCTTCTATCGTTTAGGGTCAGAGAAAAACTAGCTATGTATATTTATTTACTAGGATTATTATTTATTTTCAAAATATTTCTAATTATAAAGTAAATTCTTATCAGATAATAATGTAGTAGTTACTATTTATGTTAAAATTTAATCATATTTTCAACCAAAATAAAAAAAAATTATAATAAACTAAGAACAAAAACTAATAAGTTTATATTATTCAAAGTTTGACGTCATTTTTAAGCTTTAATCAAATTTATAATCATATATAACAGACTTTATTCATGAAAAGCTGTTTTATAGTTTTCGAATAATTTAGTGCATTAATACCCATCTTACGCGATCTCTTCCATCGATTAGAAATTGTAAATAAGCTTTCAGTACTTTTAGTTTAAATGTCTTGTGCCCTCAAAATAAGATATATTTTTCGAAACCTCGACATTTAAAATATTGCGTGATATAGAGTCGTGCCACATAATACTTTTTAATACCATATCAATTTTTTTATTTTTATCTAGGATATATATATATATATATATATAATATATATATATATATATATATATATATATATATATATATATATATATATATATATATATATATATATATATATATATATATTGTTTGAAATTGTAATAATGAGTTGTTTGAAATTTTTTTAAATTGTGTTTACACAACGCATTAGTTTAGAAACAGACATAAGCTTTCCTTTCTTTAAAAACTATATGAATATATGCATTCACACTTATCTTAAGTTAGTTCGATATTTAAAATATTGGTAATAAGTTGTTTTAGAAATAGAAATAAAATGATAATAATAACAAAAATAATAATAATAATAATATATAACAATTTTAAAAATAGGTGAAAAAATCCAAAATGTGTTCTGAGAATTGGTTATCTTCGTCTTACGTAAGTGGTTCGCAAAGCTATCCAGTTTTTAACTGTATTGATGATATTTGGCAGAACGAATTAACGAACAGATGGTGGGTTCTTTCTGCTTCAGCAATTCCAACTTTCGCTTTGTTTATCCTAATATTTTCGTTTATTATCTATAGTCATTATAAAAACGAAAAACTAATTGCTAAATACCGTACTTTGAAGGGAACAGATGCAAGGGCTCCAAACCTAATAAGCATCCGTGAATACAACTGTATTGTTGAAATAATGAAAAAAAGCCAAAAAAGAAATAAAAAACTTACAGATATCAAAATAAATAGTTTGCAGTCGGAAACGGAACCGTTTTATCTGAAAACTAACCAAAATAAAGTGGAGCCCAAACTCTCAAGTAAGATGAAGTTTTTCGTTTGATTTTACATAATAATACAAACCCAAACCCGATAAAAACGAATTTGATAAACATAAACCTGAAACTAAGAGTTTTATCAACATGTTTAAATATTGAAATTTTGTGTAGTTACGTTCACCGGAGTTTTTTTTTTGTTCAACTTATTTGTATTGACATGCATGTGAATACAAATAATTTATTTGTATTGACATGTCTTCTCATGGTATTTAAGAAAAAGCAAAAGTTATTACCTGGTATTCAGCAAGATTCAAATTAAGTATCTAGTATAAGTATCTAGTATAAGTATCTAGTATACGTATCTACATGCATTTTATTACACCGCATTTCTAACTCTCTCCTCAAAAGCTTAAAAAAAAGAAAAAAAATAATCGTGTAAAAATAATATTGATGTTAATAATAAAAATAACAATAAAACAATTTCAATAATAATTTTGTTTTAAATTTAATTATTGTTCGAGTTGAATCTATTATATATTAAAAATAGGTTTCTTACGGTATGATTTCTTTAACTTATTATTTCATTGTTTTATAACAATAGATATAAAACATAAGCTGGTATTAAGGTTTTTAAATTTATTTCTATTGAGAAATTTGAAAATTGGTATTTTTAGTTTTTAATTATGTCTCAATCAATGATTTTTTCTCGATATTTGTCTCAACATTTGTCTCGATATTTGTACATATAGTTTAAAACAAAAGTTTATCAAACACCATTATGGTCTGTTACGGGTTTGGGTTAGGGGTTGCTGAGGTAATTTTGATTATATATTTTAAGAAAACTTAATAAACTGAAACCTGAGATTAATACAGCTTATATACTATAAACTTTGTCATAAATTGAAATTAAGCAGATTTATTGTTGATCTGATCCTAAAATAGCATGGCCAATTTTCACAGTACAAATAACCTTATTTTTAATGCAAAATAACCAAAAAATATCAAACACAATTGTTATTCTCAGGTCTTAATATGCACAATTGATTTTTCCATAGCCCGCTTACATTTAGAAAGTTTTATTTTTGTGCCTGTTGCTTTTGTATACAATTTTAAGGTAATTTATACTTTTTAAATAGAATTTAAAATTACATTTTTTTTCTTAAAATTTTAGCTTATTATATATTTAAATTTTTCTGTCCCAAATGTTTTTCATAGTTTTGAATAACTTTAATATTTTTTCAAAACCCAAAATACTCAAAAACGTGTTTACCAAAAATAATGTAAACAACAACGAAATAAAAAAAAAAAGTTAAGAAAACATAAACAATGATTTATTGTTACTAGATAAAATAAAAAAAATGTGACAAACCTAATGAAACTTTGCACAAATAGTTTCATTTATGATATCTAGTTGTCTATTTTATTTACTAAAATAAAGCTTTAGGTAAAAGTTAATTCTAAAACACATTTTTACTACCTCTTGTATCAATTTACTCTTAACTAGGCTGTGAGCAATCACTATTTAGTTAAGAGTTACTAGAAAACAAAGAATTTTGTTTGAGAGCAAGGAAACAGCCTACAGAAGACTTACAAATTTTTTGGTTGTATGAGTCAGGAAAACATGAAGATGGGTGAAAGTTCCGAAGCATTGATATGCGAGGAAAACAACAAGATATAAACAAGTTTTTAGAGCATTAAAAGATAGATACAGTAAAAGGTTGCAACTTTGCTGAAAGACAATCAAGCGAAAATAATTTTTGGTTGAACAAACTAAGGATGACAGCTCATTTTAGCAGCGACCATGATAGTATTTTTAGAAAAAAAAGATATGCAATTGGTCACAACTATGAGACAGTGGCTCAAGCTTTGCGGATAAAACAATTCCAACTATATTTACAATGCGTTTTTGAACTTTGCCTAGATAAAAAAAGATATCATTAGGGAAACCAGCTTAAGCATAACAAAAATATTCTATACAGGAACGAATAAGCGATTTATAGAGGTAGAGAATAGAATAAATAGGGGGTTCAACGCCACCTCAGGGCAAGTTTTATAACGTCAACAGGGAAGGAGGCGTGAACTTCCATTCAAACGCTATTCTGAGGTGCTCTGTAATAAGATTGTAAGGACCTAAGGCCCCAGTAATTAACCCAAAGTTGTAACTGGGAGCTTCCTATGTGGCCTCAGCAATGCACGCTAAAGATCGATGCGCAACATTGCACTCTTAATACTCTAATACTTTACAGCTGTTGATGGAATCATTCTTTCTGAAAGCTACCATAGAGTTCAAGAAACATTACTACCAACCGGTCTCAAAACCATTAAAATGAGTTTAAAAAGTGCACCCTCATACATATACATTATGGAGATAACAGAAAGAAATGTCTAACCACTATCACTGAGACACAAACAAAAACCTATATGTAGAATCAAAAACCGTTAGGTTAGGGGAAGGTTTTGTATGAAAAATTTACGAACAATCAGTTACACAATAAAAATACAACATCTACAACTTCATTTAATTTAGTATCTAGATCTGAGTAATTACCGTGAGAGTAAAAAATTTCAAAACTAAATCCTAAACCGATCTAAGTTGCGCATAAAACTACAATTTAAGACATTTCAGAAACAAAAAAAAAACGGTTGAAAATCTTTCTGAAGCTATTTTTAAGCTTATGCTCGAGTGATTGGCAGTTAAGCAAACGAGGTAAAAAAATAAATTAAAGATAAGGTAGTTTGCTTTTGAGTTTTCATAGCCAGGATGTTGCTTTCTTTAGTACCAAATCTGAAACTTTTAACAATACACAATTTATCAGCATCAACACACCAACCTACTCCAATTGCAGTTATTAGACCATTATGTGAAGAATTTCTACGTTTTGCCTCCTACTAACAAGAAATATTGGAACTACTGGAATACTTGTGATGAGTTACTCGACAGCATTTTATTTAATTTCATTTGCAACAATATTTGTGTTGAGAGTTGCAACGTTGAAACTTACAAAGTTGAAAATTTCTACACAACTAGATCAAAACATATACAACATTTTAAATTTAAATCCTTTAAAACTGATTTTCCTTACTATTAATATAATCCAAACTCTGAATCCTTTTTCGTTTAACCGTTGACTAAAAGACTAAATAAAATCTCATTGTTAATCTACAAATTGGTAAAAGTTTAGGTTCCAACAATGTTCCAAGATTTAATTTCAAACATTTCATGTTTCTTACGCTGTACCCAAATTTTCTCTGTACAGTTGAGTATATATATATTTTTTAATTTCTCGCATTTCCATTAAAAAATATTTTTTCAAAAAAATCTAAAACAACAAAACAAACTTTATAACTTAAAATGTCAGTTGTTCTTCAAACGCAGACATTTGTAAATTCAAACACAGACATAAATGTAAATAAAAAATACATCAAGTATGAAAATATATTTACTAGTTTTTTTTTTATTAATTTCTATTTTTAGTTTAAATTTTAAAATTAGCCCAAATGATTACATATAAACAAATGTCACACGACCTTAAAAATATGTCCCGCTTGTGCGCGATA
Organism: Hydra vulgaris; assembly: GCF_038396675.1. Lineage (NCBI taxonomy): Eukaryota > Metazoa > Cnidaria > Hydrozoa > Anthoathecata > Hydridae > Hydra > Hydra vulgaris. The sequence continues at coordinate 40,395,859 of NC_088932.1, read as the reverse complement.
GTTTTTACTCTAAACATCCTGTGGAGCTTTTATCTGCTCAAAGAAATGTTTGATGTAAGGAAAAATTTTAAAGGCTAAACCTGGTCTGCCATCCACTGAAGTAGATCTTATTTTTTAGTAATCTGTGATTTTCTCTAGCATATTCATCTCTTTGATATGGTCATTATTGAATGTTGAAAGCCGCTGTTATATTGTGCATTTAATAAGTCATCTTTCATTGCTCGGAAATGATGAGGTGCGGCTCTACTGATGAAAGGAGTTCTAAAATCATTGGATTGGATTGTTCGGAAAAACCTCATTTTCAATGTTTTGGTCTTTTTAACATTACTTTCTTAAGCTTTGAATAATCAAAAAGGTTTCACAACGAACCTAATTGCTTTTGAGTTAATGTTGCACCATGCGAAAAGGTGCTTGGATAAGGTAAAGTCTACTAGAACTTTAACTAACTTCATGTTAAAAATAAATAAACAAAGGACAGACCACCAAGTTTAAATGATGTTGTAATATTTTTATGGTCGATTATCCAAAACAAGAGTCACAATTTGTTTCTTAACACTACTCACTTTGGCACCTCTTTGCGTAAACAATTGCTTGTTTAATGAGGATTAGACCATTAACAGTGCTCATATCAATAAATCTAAGACAAATTTAAATAAGCCACCACCGCTATCAATTTAAATTTTAACCAAGTCATCAGAAAATGCTTTCCGTTAAAGATAGCTTTAGCTTAGAACGGTATTTTTGTTTCTACCATTATCAGTGACACTATCAAGTGTGTAATAAAAAGGTGTGTGTGTAAAGAAATTTAACATTTGTTTTCAAAGGTTGCTAAATTTGAAAGAAGATTTTACTCAACAATTTGATTTCGCTATTTGGCTGGACTTTAACTTGGTCTTCAGGAACCAGAACGTTAATAAGGTCAGTTGACATTTTTGGTTTATTAAAAAGCTTACGGATTTAAATTTCTTGCATCCAAATATTGCCTAAATTTATTTAAATTTAACAAAGTATAATTTTTTTGCAAAATATTACTAAAATTATAATCCTTTAAAAAACATAAATACACCTGGTCTTACTCTTAGAAGTCCTCGTCCAACCTTTTATTGTAAAATTTTGATGAGTCTTTCTGGTGTTGCATTCTATTTTTCAATTATAGTTGATGCTATTTGCTCAGCTTCAAAAACATTTTGTGTGGCAGCTTGATTGTTTGTTGATCTTATAAGGTTAATTGTTTACATAGTGACAAGCGCTTGACAACAAGGGTTAGGCAGATAGTGCAGCTCTATAGTGTTCCTTTTTGTAAACTTTTAGTGGTCTACAACGTGCTCTAATCTACAACGTGCTTTTAATTAGGTTTAAGTACTTTGTTTGACAAATCAAGCAGCTGCAAAATTGATTACGTATTTCAGGTCGAATTTTGATGATTGAAAGATGAAAATGAAGAGTTGTTGTGAAATCAATTTTTTCATGCTTTCTACAAATTTTATTGACATGTCTCACAACTGCCTTAGGGAAATCTTTATCACAAACATCAATATTTATCTGATAGATTGGAACAATTCTTTTTGCTTGAATTACTGTAAAGGTGAGTTTTTCTACGAGAATGGGAAAAGGATAGGAAAGGTAATTACGTCAGCATGCGTAGTTATCCTTCGTACAAATTAAAACTTACATTACGCATGCTTGTGTGATTATTTTTTCCTTTGCTTTCCCGTTCCCGTAGATAAACGGATAGGAGGAAATTCACGTAAAGATGTGTTGTGTATTTTTTCATACGAAGCATGCAGATAACTTTTCCGTAATTATAATAAAGCCTTTATTTAACATTTTGAATTAATAATACTGTGACTAACAAACTTTAAAAAATACTTTCGTAGAGGAAATATCATTAAGGAAAGCGAATACTGTTTTACGTAATAAGTATCTATAAAAATATATCAAAAGTAGACTTTGAATAAAACCTGACTGCTACAAAATTACTGTGAGTCAGCTATTTGAAATTTCTAGATATTAAATGAAAAACTTCATAAATAGTGTAAAAATGCGTAAAATAAATAAAAAAAGAAAAAATATTTTTTAGAAAAATATTAAAATAATTGTGTTAAAATTGCATTTATATAATTTTATTTAAGTTAAGTAAAATCCTTGTTTGCAATCTTGCGTTTTATTCTCGGAGCCAAATGTTGATGCTGTTTACCGAAAAAACTAATTATTTCGACAAAATCACTTAATATACAAATAATACATATTTTTTCACATGAAAAATGTTCGATTTGTATATGGCCTTGATTTTAAATACCAATTTAGTTGTATTAAATTGTCTAAGTTCAGGCACCTGCGATTGTATAAAAAACTGAGAGCAATAGCTTCCATAAAAAATGTTATTTTTTATTACAACTATCTATTACAACTCGAAATTAGGAAAAAATGTTTTTTTTGATACATTTACTATTTCAGCAATCGTATATTTTTCTTAATATTTTATAGAAATGCCATCGGATCCAGACAACGTTTCATTTTCAAAATTGCAAAGGGCATTTTTATTGTGACTTAAAACGTACGAGATTCACAACTCCCATTACATCTGGTTCAATATATAAAGAAAAAAAAGAAAAGTTATTTTGTTGATTTATATTTGTAATGGTTATTTTATATTATTATTATATATTATGCTCCTATGTTTAAATTTTGTATGAATTTTTCAGTTTTTAAATTTTTTTAAATAACGTCGTGATTTTTTTAAAAATTCTTGTATCTATTTTATATAAATTAAAACAAGTAGACCATAACTTGATAACAAGGATGTTCCCTTGAGACGTTGTTAAAATTTGTAACAAAATGAAGAGTTGCATTTGTAATAAAAAATGTTGTTATTCAAATATATTAATGATTTTTTAAAGACTCAACATATAAAGTGCAAATAATAAAACATGATTTACTTCAAAATTTGATTAGCTTCTTTTTCGTTGATAGATAAAGAAAATTATTGTATAGACCATCGCACGATATGAAACTAGTTATGGAATAGAAAATAATTAAAAACATGATAACGGTCTGTATAATTTAAACCAAAATATCAAAAAATAACTATTCATACACTACACATATAGCAACCACTTATTATACCAGCACTATACGGTATAGTTAGCAACCATAGAACTATACATATAGTTACCAGTTAATGGTAACTGGTAACAATTAAATGGTAACTATAGTTACCACGTGGCATTGAATGGTAACTATAGTTACTAGTTAAAACCACCCCAAATAAAGGCTACAAATGTATATATTTCGATTAATCGGTCAAAAGAAAATAGTTCTATTTAATAACACTCAATTAATCGATAAATTTCCGTTTTACAAATTTTTTAAATTTGGTAGCAATTTGAGATGACTTAAATAATGACAAGGAGAATAAAACTAAAGAAACTAATGTTAATGCAATATATTATTTTTTTTAAATGTTATTTGTAATGTAAAATGAAAGTACTCAAAAGCACTGAAAAAAGACCTGAAAAACTTATTTAAAAAGGCTTAAAATACTATCTTAAAGTTGAAATGATGACACTTTGTAGAACTTTTTTTTAAAAAAAATCTGATGAAAACCGAAAAATAAAGTTGATGAAAAATGAAAACTGAGAAATTAATCATAAATAGTAGCAATTTACTTTTTTTATTTTGTGAGAAATTTATCTTTAAAAATTAATTGAGAATTAAGCGTTTAATCTATTAGTTTATTGAAATTTAGTTAAGTAATTTAAAATAATTTAAAATAAAGATTATTCCTACCATCTGTTATAACTAATAGATTTTTTTGACTCGCTCATTACTATGCATATATAATACTAATAGATTTGTTTAACTATTCACATAAGCATATTAATCGGATATTTTGTTCTATCGATTGCACAGTGGGCCAGTAGGTGGACAAAATGGGAAAAATTTTAGTTGTTTAATCTTAAAAACTTATATAATTTTAGTATCTATATATATTAGGAAAAATTTATTGGTAATTTATTTTTATTAAATCCCTCAGTTACCAGGGCTCTGAGCATTTAAATATTGAAACTAAAAAAAATAAAAAAATATGTATAAATTAGTAATTTTGGTGACATCAACATTGTGTGATATTTTAATTACATCTACGTTTTTAAAACAAAAAATAGTACATGTTATTTTGGAGTATTTAGAGATAAGAAAAACAATTGTGTGAAATAAAATTTGTCATAGCATGTTATCTCAGTTATACTTTGAAAATCACAGATTAAAAAAAAAATCTTTAAGAAATGTATTTTTTACCGCACTATAACTAATAATTACCACAATTTGCCGTGTGCTGTTTTATATTTATTTGAACTATACGATGCTTCAATCGAGTTTCCATTGACTGCTTATCCCCTTAAATCCCCGTTCAGATTTTATTTATGTTTTAACTTGGTTGCTATGGTAATTAATTTTGCAGAGCAACAATCCATTTTTACATTAACGTTGTTTTTGCAGTATTTTATTTGCGCTAAGTACACAATATTGGGCGTATGTATAAAAATAAGATTCACAACTCTTATGAAGTTAATTTTTTTATTGCTATGGATGCCTTATTACCTTACTTTGCATAGCATAGCAACAACATATTTTCGGTAGTTGTTTGTAATTCAATTACTAATACTAACAGTAGTTTAATCACTTTTAATTTTAATTACTAACATTTGTAGTAAGTTAATTACTAACAAGAATTAGTACCCTACGCGGCATATATATTATAATATTAAACTTTTAAATACAAAATATTTATTATAAGAATTATTTAGATATGGTTTTATTAAACTTTGACATTCATAATTTTCTCCAAAAGAGCAATCTTAGTATTTTAAAACAAAATATTACTGAAGAAATTTATTCAGCCAAAAATTGCTGAATTTAAAGACGTTGATTTTAGGCATGCTGTTCAACGATTTGTTTACTTGTTTAAAAAAAAGTGGAAATCTGCAAACTATACTGTCAAAAATTTGGAAAAGAAGTTTATGAATTAACTTAATGAACACTTAGTTGTCAGTAAAAGACAATGAACCAACTGCAAGTAGACGTGGTTGAAAACCAGTTACATTTGATGATAGTTATACTAAAACTAAAAAATGGTGTACATCTGGTATACTTGAATCTCATTCATCCAATGAATTATTTTTTGCTTCTAGTAAAAAACTAAGAGATGAATCTATCGTTATTGCTGCCAAGGATGTTTTAAATATTTCAAATACAGAAAAAGCAAGTCATTATTTAGCAGATAAAGCACTGGCTTTAATAATTGACGACGGCCTGACAAAAGCTTCATATAAATTGATTAAAAATGGAGCCTTGGAGAAAGAATATAACATATACCCCGCTTACAATGAGGTCAGGGATGCTGAAAATATAACAGTTAGGCTTCAGCTCATTTAAAAGGTTTAATGATGCATACTTTGCAAAGAATCTGTGCACCTCAGGAACCTGCACTTAGAATCACTTCAGGAACCTGCACTAAGGCACTCAATATTGAACAACAAAGCAATAAAAGCAATGACTCTCACGTGTAAGGCTTTGATGATTCTACTGGCCAAAGCATTTATAAAAATATCAAAACCTTATATTCAGATTTTACATTATCTTGGAAATACTCTCTTCAGGATATGAAATAGACTGATTATTGTTTTGACACTGTTAGACTACATGTGTCCCTTTATCCATGGTATTACATGGCTCAATGAGTTCATTAAGCATTGATACATGGGCATCACATAATTAAAAGCCGTACATTATCCATCGAATTTATGTCAGAGAAAGCTTAAGAGGCTAGAAATAAACACTTCAAATCTTATCGCGAAAATTTCAGCCGAAAAACAGACAATAGAGTAACAAATACTGATCAAATCCGTAGACTCCAAGTTTCCAATGATTCTGTTATTTCATCACTGCATTAATCAACATCATGCCTAACAAATCATAAAACATTTCCTTCAGATGTTTTACAATTATTTAAACAATCTTCAAACGATATTATTTTTTTATATTTTTTGGTAAAAATTTATGTTTTCTTCCACAACTTTTTGTTTTTATTGTTGCTAAGCCATTATTTACCTAAATACTTAATTGTTATTCAATTCAGGTGGGTCAAAAATCCGATAAAATTTATTCAAAAATCAATTTACCCCTTTGTAACTAAGGAAAGTATCTGGTAACTAAGCAATATAAGTATCCATAGCAACTAAATGATAAAAATTTATGACTTTTATAAGAAATGTGATCTAATATTGGAACTCATACCAAATTTAGTAAATATAGCACTCGTAAAATATCTGCAAATATCAAAAATAGGCTGTTGCTAAGCACAATAAATCCATAGCAACGAAATAAAAATTACCTTCATAAAAAGCGCAGACTTGATATTAGTACTCATACTAATTTTAGTGAATGTAGCCCTATTGTTAAATTAGTTATGATTTTTGTCCAGTAAAAGTGAATTCTGGCCCACTGTGAATTGGCGGAAAAATATATACTCATTTAACCGTCTGAAAAAAAAAATACAATAGTAATAATTAACAATGATCGTAAATAAGAAGCACTTAAATAATGACCATGCAGAGTGATCATATTTTCAAGAGGCGAATTAAGTACACAAAAATAGGCTTGATTAAAAAGGTTGAAATTCGACTTCTAAATTAGTTGCTCTGAGATGTCCGAGCGCCTCTAAACGAGATTAAAAAAGGCCAAAAATCGTTTCTCTTTGAAACCTCATATAGAAATAAAAAAGAAGACATTTTTTTGAGATAAACAGAAACAATGAAGATTAGACTATTATTAGCGCCTTAAGCTAAAATTAAATTACTTTCAGAAATGTGTATGCCGGATTCAAAATTTTTGCGAATAAACAATTTTTAGGGATCACTACCGATGACCCATCTAGGTATTTGGACACCCGAACTTTTATTCTTTAAGAACACAGAGGTATTAAAAGTAGCAAAAATCCCCACATTACGCAGACCACTTGATACTATGAGCACTTTAAATTAGCGTCAAAAAATAACATTATTTAATTAAAAAAAAACCGACCTGACAATTACAACTAGTTTGTGGAATATAATGATCTGTTATTAACAAAACATATCATTAAAATATCAAATTTTAAGCCACATTTTTTTTGAAACAATACTTCTTTGCTTAATATACAACTTAATGTCCAAATGTAAAAGTAATTTGTTTAACAAACTTGAATGTTTTTTTGGTTTATCAAAAAGAAATTTCTCGATTTTTGTTTTTTGGAAATTTATGCTCTTGGCGTAATATAGAAAAAACACCCAAATTGCACAGCAAACATTGTTGTAGTGGATTTACTTAGTTGACTATGTGTAGGATCCACTATACGTGACCAGACAATAACTTTCCAACATGCATTATATATAGTGGCTAATCATCGGGAGGCCACTTTTGGGCATATATATACATATATATATATATATATATATATATATATATATATATATATATATATATATATATATATATATATATATATATATATATATATATATATATATATATATACTATATTATATTAGAATAATAACAAAGTACAATTAAATTTGTAACATTACTCGGAGTTTCTCGCTTTATGCGATCATCAGACGCTACAAACAACCATAACAACAAACTATTATTATTATCTAATGTTTTCGACACAATTGTTCCAACGGTTAACTGCCGGCAACCTTCACAATGTCCTTTGTAAGGTATGTGTGTTAGTAAAAATATAATTTACGTCTGCAATGTAAAAACATCACCGCAGGATAGTAGTTTAAATTATATTAGTTTAACGGAGCACACTTTTATAGATCGCTGCTACAAACATAAAAACTCCTTTCAATACGAAAGTAAAGCTGATGCCTTTCTAAATATATCTGGGAAATGAAAAAAAAAAGGGAATTTCAAATCCTATTCTTACGTGGAAGATTACTAATAGGGCGGAACCTTTTAAACCTGGAAGAAAGTCATGTAACCTTTGTTTAACGGGAAAATATCATATATCAAAAATATCATTACCTCATCTTTGGAATTATTAAGTAAAGACAGTGGCTACGACACCGGCTGCTGGATTTCCAACGCTAGCTGCTAGAGTACCGGCTTGTCCGGGTTTAAGTTAAGTACGTAACTATTTTTTATTTTTCCAGACATCCGCAATTAAAAATTGTTAGTGCTATAAATATTTTTAATAATATTCCTTATTTGTATTAAGAATGGAGGTTGGTAGTGTATTTAATAGTTTCAAGGAGCTTAAGCAGTGAATTAAAGAGTATGAACGGTCGTGCTTTATATTATTATATGTTCGAGACTGTCGAACCATTGATTTAGCAATCAAAAAAGGATTAAAGCGCTATATCAATAAAGAATTAAAATGTCATTATCTACCTTATTGTTATTATCATGGTGGGTGCCGGTTTAAATCAAGATCAAAGGGTATTCGTCCAAATCAAAGGTAAGTCTGAAAAAAAATATTTTATATAAATTTGTGTAAATATAAATAATAAAAAAAGTTTGCAATTAAAGTCTCGAAAATTTTTTAGTTTATTTTTTCTTTAGTCTTTTTTTGTTAACGATAATTTAACTTTTTTGCCCCATAAAATCTGATTTAGTTTTACAACGGATTTTAACTTTATTTTTATCATTGATTGATAGCACATATAACATTAAATGTTCGTTTGAAAATCAAATAATTATTTGGTATTGTAATTATTTCAGAATATATCTGAAGAAACTAATCGGTTACATCCCTCTCTGCTTAAGACAAATTTTTTTAAATGCGTAAATAAAAATAGTTTAAAAACTATTTGAAATTTTTCTATGCCATTTTTTTTATGACAAAAATTTTTTTTTTACCCAAAAAAAATCTTTATAATTAAAAATGATGAAGTGCGTAGTAACAAAAATGTAACATAAAATAAAGGCAATGAATTAAAACATTTTAAAAATGTTAATGTTTAATGATTTGAGGGAATATTTAATTCATATGCTTAATATAAAACTAATAAATATTTTTCAAAATTACTCATTTGGTTTATTATTACCAAATTTATATTGATTTCCTTTTTAGTATTAATCAAGTAGCTCATAATTTAAACTTAAATAATTTAGATTTTAATAATATAAAAATTTCTTGGAAAATGTTTTCAAACGATATATCATTTTTTCTTAATATTGGTTTATATTTTATTTTAGTATAGTTTTTATTTTATTAGTTTATCTTCAAGTAATAATTTTTAAATTGTTTAATTTGCATTGTTTTTAATTATTTAAGAAATTATAGAAAGGCTTCCAAAAAATAAGAAATTAGATAATGAGCAAAATAATAATGTGAGGCAAATGTTGAAATTACATGGCCATAAATGGCTTATTCATGAGCATATTCAAAATGAAACAGGGGATGATTATTAAGTAGCCGTATTCTAGCTGATTTTTATGAAGCTATTCAGATTTAGAAATATATAATTATATTTTAACTTGAAAATAATACAATAATCTTTTTTTTCTCAATGTTTTATATTTATAGTTTTGCACTTGTGTGATGCCAAACGCGAACCTGTTACTGAACAGAACTGAGAACTTTCATTGATACAATTATTAGTTCTAAAAAAAACTGTAGTTCATTATTAAACACCAAAGGTGTTTGCAAATTATAACTAGTGAGCATGACTAATAAGTTTTCTAATCACTGCTTACTTAAGAAGTTCTCAATTGAATCAGAATTTCTTAACAGGGCAGACTCAATTGTTCTTTTAGACACTATTTTAGGCATAAGATAATTTTTTAATACTATATAATATAATAACCATATAGTTCATGATTTTTTTTAATTCTTATTAAATTTGTAATTTTTCTCATTACATTTGTTATATTGTTAAAATTTCTAATATTACCATTTCATCATTAAACATTTAGGGAAGAAGATTACATTAAAAGATATCCATAATTTAGCATCTAAGGAGAAGGGTTCAACAGATATAGAATCTTTACTGGAAGTCTTTCAAAGTTGTGATGGTTTAATTTGTACTTGTTTGCTTATTTTTATTTACTTTTTTAACAGGTTTGACTTGACTTGTCTGTTAAAATGTATTAACCTCTTTTTATATTGCAGAAAATAACACTTACTAATGCTAACACTAATTTAAATACTATTTTTAATAAAAGTTTGTTCATATAAATTATAATTTATATTACCCATGTTTAATTATATTCCTTAGCAGAACTAAAAAAATCTTTTTTTATTCATTATTATTCATAGTTTAAACTTAATATATTATTTGTATTTTAATTTATATTGCTTTTTCCAAGTGTATGTTTTTTTTTGTAATAGGTGCAGATGTAAATATAAAGTGTGACAATAGTGGTACTATCCAGACAATATTGTTCTAGGATGCAAAAATGAAGAGATTTTTTCATTGTATCCTGAATTAATTTTGGTGGATGCAACCTATAAGTTAACTAATTTACGCATGCCATTATACAATGTCCTGGCAATTGCTCCAAATGGAGAAAGTAAAAATGTTGCTTTTTGTAACAGCATCAGAGGATGCGTTAACACTCACAAATTTTCTAGAGACATTTCAATCAAAAAATGTAAAATGGACTTAAAATGTCACCGTTTTCGCTGATAAGGACATGACTGAGCGTGACTCTCTGCGAACAACTTTTCCGAATGCAGTATTGCTTTTATGCTTATTTCATGTTTTGCGTGCTATAAGTAGAGAAATGTTAAAAATGAGCATTTCAGAGAGTCAGAGGTTATATGCATAAAGAGCACTTCAAAAAACGGCATATGCATCTTCTGAAATAGCATTTGAGGAGCTAAGACATGACTTTAATGATAAGTAAATAAATAAGAATAAACTTTAATACCAAGTAGTGCGTTTCGTTACTTTTACCATTGTACTTTTTTTAAATCCATGGGCTTACCCTGCAAACACATGTTTGTTGCAAGGCGAATAAAGCCATTGCTAATATTTTCATTTGATGGCATTTCTATAAGGTACCTCAAGTCTCATGCTACTGAAAATCATCGCCTTTTCCAGCACCATAGTGACAACCACAATCATTTAGAAATAGGTGTAAATAAAGAAAGACCTTTAACACAAACTGAAAAATTTAAAAAAGGAAATTGTCTATCTCAGCGATTAGCACAGCTTGTTTCTGAAGGTGGACATTGAGTTTAAAAGGTGAATAAATATTCTTCAAAATTTAATTAAAATTTGGGAAGATCATAAACATGCAGAGGTTACTGTTTTGGAGTCATCAATTGATTTAATAACTAATACTACCTCAAAATGTGCCATGAGTTCTAAAATCAATCTTAACAATGATGTATTGTGCGATATAACAATGATGTATTTTGTGATTTAACAAAAAAAAGCATTTATTCCACCAACAAGTAACATTGACTTCGTTTTAACATGTAATGAAATATTTAATCAGAAAAATATGCACGCATTAGAGTAATTAGAGTCAATCAAAACTAGATATAGAACAAGATAATTTCAATAAAAGTGCAGAAATTGTTGCAGAATTGTCTAGTCAGTATCATAATAAAATTATTCATTTTTCTAATCAAACTTCTATTCCAATAGTTATTGAAAATCCTATAGAAGAGAGTGAAGATAGGGTAGGAAATTTTTTTTTTTTTATTTTGATTGTTTTTTTCTTTTTCAACAGATTTAGTTTCACTATTTATTGTATTGTTGATTGATGCATTATTGTTGATTACACACTTTTACCATTGTTTATTGTTTTTAAAATATAAGCTATTTTTTTGAAACTTTAAAAAATTCCAAAACTTGTGGTAATTTTTTGAAACAATAAATTTTAAATTACCAAATTAAAGTTTGATAAGGATAGTTAAATAAAATAAAATAAAATAAAACATTTAAAGCCTGATATTTAAAGCATAATTAAATCTTTTAGGCATGTGGAAGTTTACAAAGTTATTTTAATGTTCATTCAAACAATATAAAAGATGATTTACAATTAAACCCTGACAATTTTCCTTCTTCATTTCTCAATGATGCTGTAACAATAGATGTTTTAAAACTATATTTAACTGATGTTGCTTGGAATAGGCTAAACGAAACAATTTACCAACGAAATGAATTTTCCTTGTGGTGTTGTCCTATTTGCAATTTAACTACAGCGTCTAGAAAAAATATTTGAATGCGAAAGCTGTTTAGAGCGGTTTTATTTCGAATGTGTTAGCATTTTGAAGAAGCCAAAGAAAGAATGGTTTTGTGACAAATGTCACAATATAATAAATGAAAGTAACAAAAAAATATATATACACAAAAATACTTAAGTTAATAAAGTTTTTTAAAAAAAAGAAAAAAATAAGATCTGAATATATAACTTAAAAAAATGAAAACTTTTAAAAATCAACATAAAAACAAGAAGAAAAAAAAAATGAAAAAATGAAAATGAAAAATACCAAAAAAATAAAACAAATTCTGTTAAGGAGTTTAATTTTAAAAAAAACTTTTTAATTATGTATTCATGTTCATTACTTTCACCACACGCAGAGTTATTTATATTATAAACTTAAAAATTAAACTTTATCAATTTTTTTGCATTCCTAAATTCAGTTATTGTGTATTCACAATAAGAAATTTAATACTTTTTCTTCTGTCATTCAATGTTGGTACATTAAATTTGAGTGCACACCTTTAATAATATCTCTTGCTTTGATGACGTTTTCCAATGTTTCCTGCACAATAATTGAATTTAAAAAAATTGCATTTGTTTTATTTATACAATTTTTTCCAATTATTGGACATTATGGTAACTTTTCAGATATTTTTAAGTATTTTGAAAGAAACAACACCTATATGTTGCATAAAATGTCAACCAAATTTTTCTTTCTGAATTATCATTTTAAAATAAAATATTTTGTTACATTTATTCATTGTTTTTTTGTTTTTTTTGATAGCCTTGCTTTTTCCTTCATACTTACTTTTGTAATCGTTCAAGAACAAAAGCAAAACCTATCTCTTCTCTTTATTTCTAGCAGCATGTTGCCTTTATGAGCTTAACAGTTTTTTCATAGTTCACCTTTTTGTTTTAGATGCCTAAATACTCTAAAAAATCTTAACGGTCTTATGACAGAGCAACGCGGACGAACAATAATAATCAATAATCAATAATTTATTTCTGAATTAAGATTTTAGATTCAAGGATGTTTACAAATAGTAAATTTACTAATATAATGTAAACACCTACTAATGTTAATAGTATCTAATTAAAATAAATATAATGCTAATTTTTACAATATAAAATAAAAATAATAAACTTTATAACATAATAATAATAATAATTAAAAGTAGTTAATAATAGTAATGTAAATATTTACAAAAATAACAATAAGTAATAGTAATGACAACAAAATATATAATATAAATTTTTTAAAAAAAGACAACAAAAATTGATTAAAAAAAATTATAAACATTAACTATATTTTTTTAATTAAAAGTAGAATAAACTGGTTTCAAAGGTTGAGAATGAATTAAGAGCTTTTAGTTCATAAGGAAGGCTGTTCGAAGTTTTAATGCTTTGTTATTTTATAGATTTATGCTCCCATACTTGGAATGCATATCTAAGATGTAAGCCAAAAATAGCATGGTATATGTTCAAGAGTATCTCAAGATTAACATAATGGCGAACTTTGGCCAACATGCCATTAGATCTACTTAGTTTCATTGCAAAGTCTTTACAATGGTATAAAAAGGAAAGATTTAAATCAATTTTTCAACCAAGATATTGAATTAAAAGGTTCAAATTTTTTGCCACTTAATTTAAAGTTTATATGTTTATAGATTTTTGTTTTATTTGATTTAAAGATAATGGGTTCAGTTTTAATAGAGTTTAGAAAAAGTTTGTTGGAGCGAAGCCACTGAACTAGATTGGCAAGATCATGCTTAATGTGTTTGTTAATTTTTTTAAGGGATTTATTAATTAGCATTAAATTTGTATCATCAGCAAAGTGGTAAATAGTAGCAAACTTAATGGATGTATGAAGATCATTAATATAAAGAAGGAAAACCAGTGGTCCCAATACTGAACCCTGTGGAACACCATTAAAACATTTTACAAGGGTAGGTTTTGAGTCATTAATCAAAACAAATTGTGTTCTATTGTTTAAATGTGTAGTGAACCATTTAAGGGGTACGCCTCTGATTCCATAATATTCTAATTTAAAAAAAAATTGAATGATCTACTGTATCTAACGCTTTCTGTAAATCGACAAATACACCACATGCAAAATATTTATTATCGAGCGTGAGTTGTGGAATGATTGGCACAAAATACAAACTGATGAGTGTAAAAGCATTTAAATTTTTTAACAAAAGCGTAGAACCTGTTTTGAATTGCTTCTCAAAGAGTTTACCTATATTAGAAAGCAAGGAGATGGGTCGGTAATTGGTGAAATCTAGTAGAGAGCCTTTTTTAAATATTGGAATAACTTTGGCAACTTTAAAAATATCTGGGAAAATACCACTTTTAAATGAGCTATTTATAACATTACAGAAAGGTTTTGATAAAATGTGAGTGACTAGTTTAAGGAGGAATGTAGGTAGGCTATTAGAACTAAGATTTTTTTCAGTGTTGAGCGTGTTTATAATGAGATCAGATATTTCATTTTTAGTTACAGGATTAATAAAAAACAATTTAGCATTTGGAATGTTAAGAAAGTCACTAAATACGCGTTTAGGGGGTATGACTTTGCTAAGTAGTTTGCTATGTGTAGTGCTAAAAAAATTGTTAAATATATTAGATACGGCAGGGTGATCAGTGATAAGATTTTTGTTCAATTTAAGTTTAAAAAATGTACTGTTGTAGAAGGTCTAATACTAATGATTTCTTTTATTTCCTTCCAGGTGTTTTTAATATTGTTCAGTTTATTATTAAAATACATAATAAAGCATGTTTTATTGCTTAATTTTAATAAATTGGAAATTTTGTTTCTATAAAATTTAAATTTTAAAAATAAATAATTTTTCTTATAAATATTTTTTGATTTTATAAACTTTTATAAAGTTTGTTTTTAACTGAGATAGATTTAAGTATTTCATACGTAATCCAAGGTTTTGATTTTAGTTTAATTTGTTGGTTGGTAAGTATTTTGCAAGGAGCATGTCGGTTTAAGATTTCTTCAAATGTTTTTAAAATAAAAATCATGGGTTTATTAACATCATCATCTTTTTAATGGAGAATTCCCAGTTGATATTAGAAATTTCTTCAATGAATATACTTTTATTAAATTTTTTGAAGCATCGTCTGTAAGTTTTAACTTTTTTGGATGTGGTTGGGTATGCTAGGAATGCAAATAAATTGTGCCATGTGGTCTGAAATTGAAATTGTAAAATTACTTGAGTATTGCTCAGTTGAATGAAAGTTCGTGAATATGAACGTTTTTATCAATGAGCGGTTTTGATGTAGTCGTTATGCGTGATGGTAAAATTATAGAAGGGCTTAGTAAGAATATGTAGAAACAGGGTTAGATTCATTGTGACTTAATAGATCCATATTAAAATCACCCAATAGAAAGATTTTTTTTTTCGTTACTTAACTTTTCAAGTAGAGGAGTTAAGTGGGAAGAAGTAAGCTCGTTTTGATTTATTGAGGGATGACGATAAATGCAGCCAATTTTTATGTTTGATTCACAAGGTTTTCCAATTTCAACAAAAATAGACTCTAAATATTTAGATGAGTAAATCATAAGATCATTGCGAACTACGTAGTTTAAATTTGAGCGTAAGTATAAACGTGCTCCACCTTTTTTTTTAGGACAATGCTCAATATTAAACCCGTTTATATATATATATATATATATATATATCAGTTATATTTGTATCTTTTATATACAAATTAGATTCTGTAATACCTATTGCTAAGGAAAATTTATTAAGAGAGCTGATAAGACTACAGAGTTCGTCAATGTGGAATGGTAGAGAAGCGATGTTAGATGAATATATAGTTTTGAATTGGGAAGCATAGTTTTATTGAGATCGAAAACAATGATAGAAAAATGATTCACATTAAAGTTAATTAAAAGCTAACTAATGCATTATTCATTAATGCAACCGAATACTGTAATTACTTCTTGTTTAAAGCTCGCGTTTATCGCTACGGCTTTTTGTTTTACAAGCGTGCAATTTTGTAATTTCTTTTTTTTTAATATATATTTACCTCTTGAGTGAGAACGTTTTTTTAATATTGTTTCTGTAATTAACTACTTAAGAATAAAAAAAGTAGTTAAACATGGAGCCCACGGAGAATTATTTGATTTAAAGATTGTTACAGTGGTGATTATGCTGAAAGTTTATTAATTTGAATGCTAAAGATATTTTCAGTTACTTGCAGCTAAGTTGTTATTATGTTTTTTCTGTGATATTTTGATATTATAGGCGTTTTTCTATTGAAGTGATTATTGTGCTAAAGACAAGTATTACAATTACTTTTATTTTAAACTTGCTCTATGATGTCTAATCTCACTATAAAACGACGAGTTCGTACTATTACATAAATTCAATTAGTAAAATATTTGATGAATCAAATGAACTTAAAAGAGCTGATAATGTAGAACTTTTAAATGAACTTATTACCTTACGAGACACTGCATTAGAAAAGTTTGACAAAATTAAAACACTCGATGATGAGATTTCTGTTCTAATTGAAGATAATAATGAGTTACAACTCGATGATGACACTGCTACTCAACTTACGCTGAACTTTAAACGTGAGATTTTGAAAGTTAATACTTTCTTAAAAAAATTTGATTCAATAATTAACGATTCCAGTCCTGTTGCTACATTTAAAACTAACAAGGTGGTTAAACTCCCTGCATTAAAGCTTGAACCATTTGATGGTAAAACAGAAAGATAGCATTCCTTTTTTGAAAGCTTTGACTGTGCTATAAACAAAAATGATAAATTGTCCAATAATCAAAAAATGACTTATTTACAAAACTTAGTCCGAGGTTAAGCATTATCTGCTATTACAGGCTTATCACTTTCCAATAATAATTATATAATTGCATTAGACATTGTGAAAGATCGTTTTTCAAATAAACAAATATTGATAACTTCTCATATAAAATTTTTTTTATCTCTAGAGCGTGTAGTTAACATAAACAATGTCGGCCTTTAAGAAGAATTTCAGATGTAATTGAAATCCAGGTTCGCAGTATAGAAAAACTTGGAATTAGTTCTTCAATGAATGGTCCTTTATTAATCCCAGTGTTACTTGAGAAAATATCTGAAGACCTTAATCTTATTATTAGCCGTAAGCTAGATGAAAATGAAACTTGGGAAATAAGAAATGTGCTCGATGTGCTGAAATCTAAATTGAGAGCACGTGAACAAAGTAACAACTCTTCTGAACCCTCTACTTTACCGTTCACAATCAGCACATTTCATTCTATGGGAGCATCAAATAAAAAGCGACCTACCTATTTTAAACGAAATAGTTATCATAATGACAATTTACCCTTTACAAAGAATAATTCTACTGCTGTTCAACTTTCATGCATATTCTGCAATAGTAATTACAAACCTCATCAATGTCAAGTTAACGGGTGATGCGGAAGTTATCGGACAAAATAAAAACGTCAATAACTTATTTATAAATAAAAAAACAAACTACTATTATATTATTTTTAAATATAGCATTTATCTTTTAATAAAAATATAATATTTTTTATATGAAAAAACACCACCATCTGCAATTAATCTCAATTTTGCTCTGACGCCTTTCATATGCGACTGTAAAAAGTTTAAATCAATTTCTTGTAGTTTTAGTTTAATGCGATCAATCAAAACTTGCTCTGTTGAATCTTGCCAATCTCCCTCGTAAACCTTCTGTGCCAAATGTCCCCAAAAATTTTCAATTGGTTGTGCTTGAGGCACATTTTGGGGGATTGGATTCTTTATAAACGTAATAGACATATTTGTCCATCCAATTTAGAGAATCTTTAGAATAATGAGAACTTGCTAAATCTGGCCAAAATAAATATTTAAAGTCTCCATGATACTTGTGAATAAATGGAAGTTTTTCTAAACATTCATTAATATAGATTGATGAATTGATCGCTACAGCCTTGGAAGTGCGAAACAATGGCTCGGACATACCACGGTCAGATATGGCTATCCACATTAATAACTTTTTTGGAAATTTCTTTTTTCCTATCAAACGAACACTTTCTGGGCATGTCTTTTTGTTGTTTGTGTAGTATCCAGAATTTCCAGGCATGTCGTCCCCTGCAAAACAAAAGTATTTTTCGTCATCAATGACTAGAAGCGATTTTGTGTTTTAGAGTTGGTTAACTAGTTTCCTGCTTCTTTTCTTTGCCTTTATTTGTTGTTCTATAGTGTATTTTGGAGTCTTTTCACGTTTTTTATATTTAATATTCATTTTTTTTAACTGACGACCAATTGTTGATTGATTTACACCGAATCTAATACCTATTTTTCTCTGACTAACCCCTTTTCGATTGTTGACAAGTCTTGTTAATTCGGCTTTCTTTTCTCTAGTCCAGGATGTCGGACGACCAGGGTGCTTTCTATCAGAAAACGATTAAACAGTTTCAAGTCTTTTTAGGTTATCATATATTATACTTCGAGCAAATCCTTCAAAATGATTTACGATTTTTTTTTTTAATATTAGGTTTTTTTACAAAAAACATTTTTAGTCGCTTTCGAAAAGATTCTCGTTCAGATGCATTTAACCTCATTTTAAATAATTGTGTTTCAAATAATAAAGTTTACATTTTATAGAACGTTTATGCCTACGCATAAAACCACAAAAACTAATTATTATGCTCAAATAATGAAATTAGGATTTGTCCGATAACTTCCGCATCACCCGTTATTACAAACGTTACAGCTGGAAAGAAGGTTTTGAGCGAGAAGAAGCGATGCTTTTGTGGTCTTTGTGAAGGTCACTTTAGTCATCAATGCCCTTCACCCTTTAAATATTTTAAATGTGATCATCTTCACCATGTCTCAATTTGTGATAATGACAAGCGGAGGTTTATACAAAATCTGATAATGAAAAATAAAATGGAAATTTAACCTCAGTTGACAGTGCTTCTCTTCTTCCAACTGAAGCTAGTTTATTGCAAACTGCATTAGTAACTGTTAAAAATGAAGACTATTCACGTTATGCAACCTTTCGACTTTTGTTTGATAATTGTTCGCAACTCAGTTATATTTCTACTTCAGCCTGTGCCAAACTTAAATTAAAAACGGTGTGCAAAAAAGAAATTCGCATCAAAACCTTTAGACATGGTAGTATTTCAGAGGTCTTAGAGAGAGTTAAGTTGTGTGTTAAAAGTATTTATAGTTATTACATTGTCATAGAATGCTTTGTTAAAGACATTTACTCTCCTTTAACTGGAGAGCACATTGGTATTGCTTCTAGTAACAATAGTAATTTGAGAGGTCTAAGGTTAGCTGATGATAATAAATTAAATGAGACTTTATCTGTTGATATGTTGATTAAAGCTAATTTTTATTAGAAATTTATAGAAAATCAGGTCATTAGAGGAATTAGTGGTCCAGTAGCTATTAAATCAAAAGTGGGGTACAATATGAGCGGACCTATGATTGTTGAAATAAATAAGGTAGATAATTAAATTGTTTTATCAACAAACGTTTTGAAAATTGAATCTGAATTCATTAATAGCCAATAAGCAATTAAAAATGAGTTTAATTTGCTTTGGGATGATACAAAGACTGCAAGTGATGAAATTCTATGTGATCAGTTTCGAAGCAATATAAAGTTTGATTGCCAAAGGTAGGAAGTTGAGTTGCCATTTAAGTTAGATCATCCGGTCTGAGGTGATCATTATAATTTAAGAAAAAGTAGGTTTCTGGCATTGTTAAAAAAAGTTTATGAAAGATTCAGCACTTCTAACTCATGCAGAACATTATCTAGATAAAGACCCTGAGTTTGTCAAAACATTGATTCAATTACATCATGTAGATGATTTAAATACAAGTAGCGATTCTGTTTCTGAAAGGCTTATTTTTTATCAAAAATCCAAATTATGTTTAAAAGAAAGTGGTTTTAATCTTAGGAAGTTTGAGTCAAATTCACAAGATTTATGCGATATGATTCAAGAGGACAACTTTGCTTCGTGCAACATTTTAAAAGTTTTAGGTTTGAAATGGGATAAATCAGAAGATTGTTTTTTTTTTCGTTTCAAGAACTTCTTTCTACTGTTAATAATAAACCAACAAAAAGAGACCTTCTTAAATTTATTGCAAGTTTCTTTAACCCATTAGGACTTTTAAATCCTGTTATTGTGAGATGTAAAAAGTTGTTTCAATCTATTTGTAAACTGAAACTTGGTTGGAATGCTATAATAGATGGTGATATTCTGAATGAGTGGGATCAAATTGTTCGTGATTTAATTTCTGTGCCCTTTGTGTGTGTGCCAAGGTGGCATGTGAAATTGTTTGATAAACCAGATCATATCAAATTTAAATTATATGGCTTGAGTGGTGCAAGTTTAAAAGTGTATGGTTGTTGAATTTATTTGAGATGTTGCACTGATAATAATTACAGCACTTTTCTAGTCACTTCTAAATCTAGAGTTTCTCCTTTAAAGAAATGTACAATTCCAAGGCTGGAATTAAAAGTCATATTATTATTAGCTAATTTAATGTCAGTTGTTTCCAAAGAATTATCTTGTGTATACAATATTACTCAAATAAAATTATTTTCTGATTCCATAATCTGCCTGAACTGGGTTAAAATGAAAATATAATCTATGAGTTTTTTATTCAAAAGCGCTTAGAAAAAATTTGTTTGTAATACAAGGTTAAGTTTTGGCATTATATTGATAGTGAAGGAAACACAGCAGATATAATATCGCGTGGTAGTAAATTTAGTGATTTACAAAATAATGAAATTTGGTTCCAAGGTGCTAAGTTTTTGTATGATAATTCTGTTTCCTGGCCACACTTTGGTTTCAAAAAACAGGGATTATCTTTCCATGCTGAAGTTGCAACATTGATGACATCAGTTGATTCTCCTTTAAATTTAGAGTTTATGCATATTGAGAGATATTAAAAGTTAAAACCATCTCCTGAAAGTCACTTCATTTGTTTTACGTTTTATTCGTATAGTTAAAAAAGAATTAAGTGTGGGAGATTTTTTTTCTACTCCTGATGCTATTGAACTACACTTTGCTGAAACTCTTTGAATTACAAATATTCAAAGGAACATAAATTTACTAAAATCATACAATCAACCTAAGAAAGATTTAGGTTTTTTCATTGAAGGTGCTGTTGTTCGTTGAGTAAGTCGACTTGGTAATGCCCCAATTCCATACAATTCATGGCATCCTATATTTTTACTTAAAAAAAATTTGTTTACTAAATCATTAATTTTAAATTATCACTCATTAGCTAAACATAATGGAGTAAAGGAAACATTAACTCAATTGCGTTCAAAATTTTGGATTCCGAAAATTTATTATGGAGATGAAATGTTTAAAGCTTGGATATTTATAGCAACTTGTTCTAGTACACGTTTTCTTCATTTAGATTTTGTTCCTGATTGTTCTGCACAGTCATGTCTTTGTTGTCTACGTCATTTTATTGGACTTTATGGTTCACC
Organism: Hydra vulgaris; assembly: GCF_038396675.1. Lineage (NCBI taxonomy): Eukaryota > Metazoa > Cnidaria > Hydrozoa > Anthoathecata > Hydridae > Hydra > Hydra vulgaris. Next base: position 40,374,175 of record NC_088932.1, on the reverse strand, counting down.
CTTTGAGATAGTCAATGATAATGATATCATTGACTATCTCAAAAAAATTTTCTGCAGATGAAACCCAAGCCTTTGTATCTTCAAAGCGTATCCGTTGGCGTTTCAACGTGGCTGCAGCGCCGTGGTGGGGTGGGTTCTTTGAGAGAATGGTTAGGACAATAAAACGAACTCTGAAATAGGTACTTACTATATCAAGATTAAATTATGAAGGAATGCTTGCAATTCTTTCTTAAATAGTAACTGTAACTAACAACAGGCCCATTACCTTAGTTTATGAAACACCTGGTAACGAGTCTTTAACACCTAATCATCTTATGTTTGGACGTAAACTTAACTAGAATCATTGGATTCAAATATTCTTGTTGATAAAGAACACAACTTAGGTAAACAATATTATCATAGTAAAACTATCCTGTAGCCCTTTTGGCAGAGATGGAGAAATGAATATTGAATAGAACTAAGAGAATTTCATAAATGTCGTAAGTCGCAAAGCTCCGGTCATATCATTAAAATTGGTGATATCGTTATAATAGATGATCTGAAAACGTTGAGCTGCAAATGGAAGTTAGGTATCGTACAGGAATTAATATTATCAAATGAGAATTAGATTCGTGGATCATCAGTTAGATGTATTTCTGGTAACAAACCTCAAATTATAAAAAGGCCAACCAATAAGTTATATTTATTGGAAGAGCATGGACCTATTCAAATTCCTGATATTAATAACATTTAAAAAATAACCTTTATTGATGAAAAGAACATACCCTTAGTGAATAAGGACACTTAAGTGGGGACCAATGTTGCATTATTTCTTAATGCAACCAAATACTGTAATTACTTCTTGTTTAAAGCTCGTGTTAATCGCTACGGCTTTTTGTTTTTAAAGCGTGCGATTTTGTAATTTCTTTTTTTTTATATATTTACTTCTTGAGTGAGAACGTTGTCGTATTATATTGTTTCTGTAATTAACTACTTAAGAATAAAAAAAGTAGTTAAACACTAACATACTATACCAGATGTTTCAACTTAATTATACACTAACAGTTATAAATTTAAACAATCAAAATAAATTAAAATTTGACAAACCACGAGCTAATATTAAAAGTAACTATGACAACAAAAAGTATCGAATATAAAAACAACAACTAATAATACTATAATAATATCTATACTACAATAATAATATAAACTTATAATAATATAACTACTGTTAACTGTTACCAATAATAACATTATTAACAAAGATACTAAAGCAATAATAAATAAAAATAAGTCAATAATAAGTTTATAAAAATATAATATTAAAAATAAATGTAATATTAAATAACTAGGTATCAAACGAGGACTAAAAATAAATACAATTAGCTATAAATAAATAATATAATGTGAGAAAACAAATAATAATATAATGACTGAAAAATAACTAATAAATAATAATCATGATTACAAGTTATATCATAAAAAAAAAGGAAAATTATTTAAAACAAAAAAAGTAAAAACAATCTTCAAACTCTACTTTTGCTTTTTCTACTTTCTTTTTTATTTGATTATTTCATCCTTATCTTTTCTTTCTTTTTATTTGTTTACTTTACTTTACTTTCGTTCCTTTTTTTTTTTTCTCTCTTTTTTTTTTTTAATTTTAACTCTTCCTTCCAATCTTTCTTGGAAATCATTTATCAAATCTGTTGCAAAATTAGCATCTGCAAAGATTGCATCTCTTTATCGAGCTTGACACTTTCTTACTTCGGATTCTATTCTCTATCTTTATAAATCTCAAATCCGGTTTTGTATGGAATACTGTCAGAATGTTGCCATACCTGGGGCGGATCTTCTAATGATACCCTTTCTCTTTTAGACTTTTATACCCTTTTTCTTTCCCTTTTGAATGATGTTTTGTGTGCGTGTTTACTTCAAGTTAATTTGTATGATCGTTGAAGAGTTATATGTGCTTATAAAATAATAACAAATATTTTTATAAATATTTTGGTTTTTTCAATATTTTTTATATTTATTTTCAATTTTCTCTTTTGCCGTTATAAAAACGCATCCGCCATTTGCGAAGACCTTGCGCCAAAAAAGGACATTTAACAGTTATTTAAAAGTTAACATCTCCTTCTTTACTGATGTAAAACTTGCCTAAAGCTGGCTTTACAACGCGAATCTCTTGCTCCTGATAGAAGCATGCTACACCTAATTCCCTACGTTGCATTTTATTCAAAGCAACCATTGACAACAGCAAGATGAAAAAGAACACCTTGAAATTATAGGTAGAAATCCTTGAGATTTTAGTATTTAGAGGCGGAAAGAAGGGATTCATCCATTGACAGCTACTTTTACTCTAGGCTATTATAAGAAACAAGAGTCACAAATTTGTTGAGACCAATTGAGCTAGACTTGGTGGCTTTGATCTACTGCAATCTAAAGAATTGATGACCTCAATGTTTGCTCTCATTTAGGCTGATGGATATTCGCCCATAGGTTTTAAACAACTTCATTTTTTCCTCCCCATTTTTCATCAGTCAAAGCTAGCACAATGAGGAAGGTTTTAGAAACTGTGTGTCAATTGGTATATTTAAATATTAAACATATAGATTCTGCTAAAATCTAATTTTGTTTCTTTTATCTATTCATTTGCTTAAAAGCTCTCATATCCTGGATGAAACAAAAAATTGTTAAGTTCTTTGTTTAGAAACAATTTAATTTAACAGTTATATTTTAGCCGCTTTATTAATTATCAAAATCATTTTTTTCATGCATTTCACATTTTTTAGGTTGAGACTTGCCTGACATGAAGCATGGAGGCTAGTTCAGCTTTAAGAAACCAGTAGTTAGCCACACTAGTACAGTAATTTCATGATTTGTTTTGTAAGATTGGCTATTGCACCATTGAATGTTGATATTTTAGTAGTAGATACCAAAAACTAAATTTATTTTATATACTCATTAATTAAAATGCTAAGTATTTGTTAATGCGCAACAAAATCCTTCCTTTTGCGATAAAGCTACAGTTCCATGCCTTTTTCCATGAAGTTTGCATGGTGGACTGGTATGGAGTACAAAACTTGTACTTGTTCTCAAAAAGCACACAAATTACTTTCACAAACGCAAACAAGGTTTTTGTAAGAAGGTTGTACTGATCTTATCACCAGAAACTTTTACAAGCGTGTGTTTATAAACTACATCAGTACATAATCTACAAAAATAAACGTAATTTACAATAAAAGTTCTAAACAAAGTATAAATTTATAACTAAAAATACCAACTACAGTGCGTTTCATAATTATAGCCGCATCCCCCATTTCTCTTAGTCCATGTTTTCCACAACGAATAAACAAATAGTATTAATGCTACTTCTTATGGATAAGTAAGAGTAGAAAAAGTACATGTGTTATAATCATTTTTGCTATGGCCTAAAATCGATTTTACGTGCGTTTCATAATTATAACCGCAGTACGACCTATAACCATGAAGAAGGAAAACTAAGGCGCAGGTTTTTTTTCTAATAACCGATATAGCCACCACTGTTCTTAATAACCTCAAAAATGCGATTTGGCATGCTTCTGATCAGATTCTCAAGCAACTGGAATTCAATTTCATCCCAAGTTTTCAGAATCGCCATTTTTAGTTCGGGCACGGTCTGAAACTGACGATTATTCGCATACACACGTCGTACAAGCACTCCCCATAAATTCTCAATAGGACTTAAGTCGGGTGAACACGCGGGCCACTGTAAAAGTGGAACATTTTTCTCAATCAACCACGCTGTAGTGCTTTTGTTGGTATGAACACTTGCATTGTCTTGTTGAAAAGTCAAACGACGGCGTGGAAAACGTCGGATGAAAGGTAGAAGATTGTTTTGAAGTACCAGTTGGTATTCTTCACTGTTCATTTTTGTCGAAGGAAACGCCAGTTGCAGTTTAGAGTGAACACAGAAAGCCCCCCATACCATTAGACAAGCACCACCAAAATTCCGTTTCGAGAAGAAATGTGGCTCTTTACGGAGGTCTCTCCAGTAGTGAGTTGTTCCATCTGGTCCATCTAGAATTAACTTTTTTTCATTAATAAAGATGACCTGATGTAGAAAAAATAAAATAAAAACACTTTAATTCTTTAAATACAATTATTACTACCGAATTTAAAAATTCACTACCTTGGTCCAGTCAAGAGACATATTGTTCCGACCAAAATCCAATCTCGCCTCTTTATGGCGTGGCAGCAGACGTGGCACAGGTAGCATTTTTTCTCGAACAATGTGTGGAGCATGTTGTATGGTCCTCCAAATTGTACATTTTGACACATTCAGGTCTAATTCTCGTTTAACCTCGAGACAACTCTTGTTAGAATTCGAAACAGCTTGAATAATTTTGCGCTGGGTACGGTCACTGAGTCTTTTTGGACGTCCAGTATGCTCCTTTTGGCAGTAAGTAGCTGGACTAGCCAAGTAATTTCGTACTACGCGATCTGAACGTCCAATTAGTCGAGCAATTTCACGTTTGGATTCTCCCTTTTTATGTAGAATTTGTATTTGGGCTTTTTCAGCTTCAGTTAATGTTTTCCCGCGAGGCATATTGCTACAATGAGCAAATAAATAAATGAATTAGGTAAGGAATAGTAATATATAATAAAAAAGTCATTACAGCATTAATAACACACATATTTAAAGTTAACTTACATTTTAAATAAAAGTAATCACAAGTGCGGTTATAATTATGAAATGCCCGAAAATTGATTTTGCGCTATTGCGTCCACTAACTAAAACAAAAATAATTATTGCACCTACATTTTAATTTCTTTTACCTACATATTTAAAATAATATGAGTAATATTTATTTAATTATTGTATTATATATAGATCTCAAAAAATTATGTGTGCGGCTATAATTATGAAACGCACTGTATATAATTCATTAAAATAACTAAACATTTCAGTTTATATTTGAAAATGGTAAAAGTAAAAGGCATATCGAAATTGGACAAAACAAGTGTAAGGTAAACGTACTTCCTTGTAACCTCACCCAAAAATGAAGGTAAATCAAAAAATATATAGGTGTAATTAAAAATAGATTTCTATGTATATTCTTCGAGTAAAAAAGAGAAAAGTATTACTCTTTATTTCACAAAAAATATATACACCTATGTATATTTAATATGTACAATGTACTATAAATATGTAGCAATTACTATAGAATCAAGCAATCAGCAACTTCTATAGAATTTGATGATTGCTAAAAAACAGGAAAAGTTCTTATCAAGAACAAATTGTTGTATATTGCATAACACATAGGTACCAACAAATTCAGATATCAAGAGACAGGTTTTACTTTTATTCTTGAACAACTACCAAAGTAAGTAAAGCACTCCATGACGTAATCAAAAAGCATCATAAATATTCTGGTTGAAAAAACGACTACGGCTAATTGATTGATAGAAATAAAAACTTTATTATTAAACATAATGAAGAGTTTATGAGTTTTTCTAATTCTCATCGTAAAATATAATGTGAGGCAAATTGTACAATATTCGATCCATTTTGTACCGTACATCAGCAAAATGGGAGCTTTGAGAACCTTTTATTTTAGTTGACATATAAACGTACCGAGTTGCCAAACAAAACTCAACAATTTTTAATATTTTTTTTAACACTAATGTTTGATTCGCAACAGTAAACATTGAATAGAAAAATCTCTAATGTATTCCGATTCCCTAGAGTCAGGGTAATTCCATGTCAAAACAACAAGTCGAAATAACCCACCATCTCAGAAATACTTGATTTTTAGCACAAATGCAGTTAATAGTGTCGTTAGGAATAATCAAAAATAATTTGGAGCCAATTTCATTATTTTAAGAGTTATGGGTCTTTAAAATTTGAGATTTTTTACATTTTTTTATTCTCTGCGCTCTTAGCAACGTCTATAGCAACACTAAAATGTTAAATTATACACAGTTGCATTAACCATAGGTTTACAAAATTTAATAGGTATAGAAACTTTTGAAGAAAGAAATCAAAAATCATGACTTAAAGTTATTAGATCTTATATTTGATAAAAAACTTTGAAATGTAAACCGGGTTTTTAACAATAATTTTTCAGTAAACATGTCTAGTTTAAGATTAATTGAAGAAAAGGTATTGATCTATTCATTTTAAATCTTTACAATAATACTTTATATATAAATACCTGTAAGAGGCAAAAACTATTTCACTGTTTTTTTACGCACATATCTGTTTTATTATTGTTTTATTTTTGCAATTTTATTTTTGCATTTTTATTTACCGTTTTGGTTATAATCTCCATATAAAGATTATAACTAAAATAATTTCTCACAAAAAAAAATAATTTCACACATAAGTATTATTAATACTCAAACGTTAAAACCAATTGCTCCATTTATTTGATTAAACAAGAAACCAGCAGTTCATTATTATTTTAAACTAAATAAGTGTAGTCATAGCTATGATTACACTTATTTAGTTTAAAATAAAATGAGCTGCTGGTTTCTTCTTTGATTAATTAAATGGAGCAATTGGTTGTAACATTTGAGTATTAGTAATACTCATGTGAGAAATTATTATTTATTTAATGACGGTTTTAGAAAAATGAAATGTTGAAATTAAATATATTTAATTGAAAAAAGAAAAATGAAATGTTGAAATTAAATATATTTAATTTCAACATTTCATTTTTCTAAAACCGTCATTAAATAATTAATAATTTCTCACATGAGTATTATTAATACTCAAATATTACAACCAATTGAGGATTGTGATGTTTTAGCCATTATAATAATATATTAATATAATGGCTGGAACATCACAATCCTCAGTTGGATTGGTTTTAAAATCAAATTTTCACAAGTTAACATTTACAAACTCTTTGATATAAAATTTTTTCAAGATTTAGCTCCATCATCAAAAGTTCTATCTTGAAAAGTTCCCTGAGTTTTAGAATAAGTGCTGTGATCAGCTGTTAGTTCACAAAAGACCGTGCAAAAGTTAGGAAACCTTGTCATAAATTTTTTTATAAATGTTACTTTGTCATAGTTTTATGTTCTTTATGTTTAGTAATACTAGGCACATTTTATTTGATTATAGCTTTAAACAACAGGTTCCATATTGTACCTGTTCAAAAAATTTGTACAAATTGCTTAGTCAAATTAAAAGCTTCCACTGAAATTAATACTGATAACATTGATATTGCTGATGATTACACAAATGAAAGTATAAATAAAAAAAACGTATTTAACGTTCAACGAGAAGCTGATATAAATAAAAACAGACAAGAACTTTCTGATTGTCTCAGTATAATTGGCATGTCACCAGTCAAGCTTCACGGAAAACCATTTGCGAATCATATGAGAATTGGGAAAAAAAAATTAAAACTATTACAACAGTTTTCAAAGAAAAGTTATCAAGTTCTTTAAAAATTCCATTAGCAGAAGTTGAAGTTTTCAATAATGAATATATTCTTGATTTAAAAAAAAAAGTTGTTCAGTTCAAAAAATTGTTAGTTTTGATAAAAGATAAACTTGAAAAATGCTGTTAATATAGGGAAAAAATTCAAGACTTTGTACCCACAAGAATGGTCAATTGAAGCAGCAAGTGAGTATTTTGGTGTTTTAAAGTATCTAATAATAAAATCTAGATCTTTAGCAAAGAAGGAAGGAGTTTTTGCAGTTCCACAAACTAAGCGAGGTAAAATGCTGCCTAATCAAATAAATACTTTGGTGAAAATTGTTTATGAAGATGGTGAAAACTCTCTCCAGATGCCTGGTCAAAAAGATTTTGTAAGTGTTAGTTGGAAAGTCCAAATGCAAAAGTGACTACTTTTATCAAGCTTAAAAGAGTTATTTGTCTCATTTAAAGTTCTATATCCACAAGTAAAGTTAGGTTTTTCCAAGTTTTATGTTTTAAGACCTAAATGGTGTGATTTGCCAAACTCATCAGGATACTATTCTGTGTGCGTTTGTATCTACCATCAAAACATGAAGTTAATTCTCCTACCCATTAAAATTGATTACCATGAACTATATAAATTTATTGTTTGTGATATGCAAAACAAAGAATGCATGTTAAATCGATGAATACAATGTCCAAAAAATACATCTAAATTAGAAGAAAACCTATTTGAACTAATTGGGCAGTTTGAGGAAGAAGACACTATCGAATTTAACCAATAGGTTACTACTGATAGATCAGATTTAGTTATACAACTTGTAAGCATACCAGATTATGTAGATATAGTGATGGAAAAACCAGCGCCGTACTATCGCAAGTGCAACAAGTGCAATCGCACTGGGCCCCCTATTAAATAAATTAGAAAAACTTCTCCAATACCAAAAATTACTACGAATTAAAAGAAAAAAAAAATTTTTTTAGTTTCTGCACAAGGCCCCCAAAAGTTACGGCACGGCGCTGGGAAAAACTAGTCAAGCTAACAGCCCATTCATATATTTCTGAATGTTAATCTAAATATTTAAAAAATCTTAAAGAAGAACCGCCATCAAATAGTGCAATAATTCCAGGAGATTTTGCAGAAAACTATAGTTTTGTTGTGCAGGATGAAGTACACGGTTTCCATTATAATAATCTTCTGTGCACACTTCATCCAGTAGTTGTGTACTATAAAGAAAATCAAGTCTTACATTCCACTTCATATTGCATTATATCAGATGATAACAACCATGATACCAATGGTTTACAAGGTATAAAAATTATTTATAAATAATCTGAAGCAAAAGATACCCAGCATTGCGAATGTGATCTACTTTTCTGATGGCTGTTCATCTCAATATAAAAACTGCAAAAACCTTTTAAACCTATATCAGTATAAATCAGACTTTGGAATAGATGCAAAATGGGTTTTCTTTTCAACCAGCTATTGAAAGCAACCTTGTAATGGTATAGGAGGAACAGTTAAACGACTTGTAGCTAATGCTAGTTTGCAGAGAATTTCTACAAATCAAATATTGAACTCACATGATATGTTTACATATTGCACTAACAACATCAAAGGTATAAACTTTATTTTTATTTCAAGTGAAAGTTTGGTTGAAACAAGATTATTACAATCTGAACGATTTAAAAATGTAAAAACAATACCAGGAACAAGAGACTTTCATGAATTTATACCTGTATTTCAAAATGAAGTTAAGATGAGATACTGCAGTGATAACACTATGCCAAGTTTGACGTACATGTTTAAAAGTTGTGAGATGCAAGGCGATGTGCAAAGTTGATGTGAAATTTAAATTTATGTACCAACATGGCCCTTGAATCTTGAAAGACATTTGCTTGCTTCTTTTTATCAATTATTACTCAGAATCGACAGTTTGTGTATGTCTATGATATGTATATGACAATATATTTCATTTGGTAAAAAAAAAAATATCAAATTTTGTTTTGTTATACAGTTCAAAGAAAAACAAAAAAATATAGTTCAATAATTTGTATAAAAATTTGTCAATTCATAAAAACACGGAATTCAAAGAGTTAATGCGTTATGATATTTAAAATTGACTTTATTTATGTACATGCATGCCATAAATATTGCAGTTTTACACCTAAGTGAAAATACCTTTTATTTTTTTGACTAGCTCTGAGTGAATATACCTGTCTTTAATATTTTAATTGAGTTCATTAAATATGCATATTGTAGTTTTACACATAAGTAAGAACTCTTACTTTCTGTTTGTGCCTAAACATAAATACCAATCAAACTTCTGTCCAATCTCAATATAATTTCAATCAAATGTAAAAATTAAATTTTTTAGATTAGTAAGTCAAAAAAACGGCTCAGTTTTTTTTTTTTTTTTTTAGATATTTATATATACTTTAAGAATATGAAGTTTGGAAATATTTAGATCATAACCTTTTCTGTAATTCTTCTTAAAGTAAGCATGTTTACTTTTAAATTTTATTAAAAACGCCGATTTACTCTTATTGATTTATTAATAAATATAAAAAATCATTATTTCTTAGTATAATTTTATGGTTTAACATCTGATAATATGTGGAAAATTTCAAATTATGAAATAATATAGTTAAGGGAACAACGTATTTATCGATATTTACATGTTACTAAGGACGTTGCTATGGGAGCGTGATAAGTAAAAATGTTACTTAGTTTTTGAATTTCAAACAAGCATAACTTCTAAAATATTCTGATTTGTTTAAAACAACTTTGGGAAACTCTTTTTAGCGTAGTTAAGTATCTTTGTTGCAAAAATTAAGTTGTTTAGAGAAAGTGAGTTATTTTTTTGAATTTTTGTTGTTTTTTTTGACATGGAATTACCCGTAAATGTTTTATTTATGTATATACTATGACTTATATATATATACTATAATTTATATATATACTATAATTATATATACTTATAATTATATATAACTTATATATAACTAATATATATATATAACTAATAATTATATATAATTTATATAACATATAATTAATTTATATAATTTGTAATTAATTTATATAACTTATAAATAATTATATATAACTTATAAGTATATATAACTTATATATATACTATAATTATATATATACTATAACTTATATATACTAGCAGTAGGCAACCCGTAATACGGGTTTTTAGTAAATAAATTATTAATAACTATGAAATATAAATTTATTAATACTTTTTTAGTTGTGCTTACTTTTATTTATCTTGTCTTCTTAGTTAAACAAAACTGTAAGCTTCATTAAAGATACAGTTAACCATTTATTTCGCAGCGTTCGAACATTAAATGCGCATATCACAAAATCGTTTTGTTAAAATATGACTTGAATTACATACATAGATCATCCAAGTCTTAGTAATTAAAAAAAAAAAAAAATGTCGATTTACTTTATATTAACATATATTTATTTCAGCATTCATCCAATCCAAATTTATACTAATGCAGAAAATATTTAGCGAAAAATGTCCGAAATATATTTTGCCTTGCGTTTGTCTTTACTTTGCGTCAAAATTATTAGTTTTATTCAAAACGTTTTATTAATTTTTGCATAAGTCAGGTTGATAAAAAAAAGCAATTGCTTTTACTCGACATTTTTGAAGTAGTTGTTGCGCTTTACGTTAATACAAATTTGAGCAAAATCGATAAATATTTTCACATAAAGGTGAGCAATTTAGTCTAAAAGCGTTGAATAAAAGCAATTGCTTTTTTTAATAATGAGCTGAAAAGGCTATAAAAGAGATGTTAAAACCATATATAGAACAGTTGTGTTCACTTTAATAATAAATTTTTTTACATACATACACAAAAAGTAAATTTATTTACATGATAAATAGTTAAATATGTAACTAAAATATTTAAAAAAACCTATATAAAACATATTTTTCTTAAAAAACAATTAACGTTGAAGGCACTTTTCCAAATGAGTTATAATAGCCGCTATCTCCAGGACCGAAGAGTCAAGCATTGCCTATTGTAAAGAAAACCATATTAAAATAATTAAAAATATTTATTATTGATAGGGACGACGATTAAACATTAAAAAAGCTACGTGATTCCATGCTAGTAGGAAGTTATAGAAAAATAAGTAAAAAGGAAAAAGGAAAAAAAAAAAAAAGAAAAAAAAGAAATTTAAAAAAGAACAAAATAGAAAGATTTTTAAAAACTAATTAATTTTATGAGCACTTTGGCTATGGTGTTCATTTTTGAAACCAATATCTTTATCTTTAATGAAAAGCCAACTCGTTTAATTAATCTCATTTAAAGAGCAAAAATATTAATAACACTAAAGATAAAAAAAAAAGAGATATAAACAATTATACTATAGTAATATCAAATGCTATATTGGCTTTTAGTGAATAATTAAAAGCAGTTAGAGAAACTACCTGTAATCATTTTTAACAATAGACAAGCAATCTAGAAAAGTATTTACTTCATTGTGATTAACCTGTTCATTTATCAAAACATTCGCACAATCATGCGCTTTGTATATGTATTTGTACAAATATTTAACAGCCTTTACAGACATGCAAGCTTCAACATTAATGTGGGCTTGATATTTCTTAGATAACCAAGGATTGCAAGGTACCACCCAACCGTTATCTACATTGTTGCCTTTAATATTGATAACCAACCCATCATCACGACGTCTATATTGTGGATAACCATTGTGAACGGCTACTGTGTTGGCATTAAATTCTTTAGAATAATATTTGCTGCACACTCCTCTTTTATGCAGGATACTGCATAAAGGCCCATGTGGGATACTGAATTAGGATTCAGTATCCCACATGGGCCGTGAATCATGCAAGTTTTAATAATATCATAAAGTTCACGATTAACAATTGGATCTGGAATTTCTGCACATATTAAATTATTGATATCCTGTGCTGTTTCAAGTTTATCATCATTGGCTAAATTAAATAAAATGAGGTCATGCGGCAAACCACGCTTTTAAAACTCATAACCTGAACATGCGTTACAACTTTGCCTAATACACCATGTCTGAATATATCATTGAGGAGGTTATTTAACTTGAGTTTAAATATTCGAGTGACCAAATCAGGTCTATTCTTTGCAGTCTGACCTGGATATAAATTTTCTGTTATTTCACGCCATTTTGGGTTTCAAGTAAAAGTAATAAAAAGATCTGGTTTACCATACTTTTTAATAATTGCCATAGCATCTTCAAAATTTTCTTTTAAAGCTCTAGGACTTCCTACATAAGATGATGGCAAAATAACTACTCGCCCTGGTCTAACATTACGTTCGTTCGCAATTTTGTTAACATATTCATGTAAGGCATCATACTGCTCGCTTCTCAGTTTATTTTGATTATTTCTGATAAAAGCAAAACGCTGGCCTTCAATTTTTACATATGCATCTACAGCATACTGCTGAAATTTGTTTCTTGCTAAAAAATAATGAACAGAAAAATTGCCGAACAGAAAGTCTATAATTGTAGAACTGAGATAATGTAACATGATTTCTAACCAGTGTGGCACGCTCAGAGTTATGCACTAACTGATTATGCCAACCAGCATCACCTCTCGGGAAAAAGAGAGGATAAATCTTAGGATCTAAGTTGGCTGACATACTTGATACAATTTTTAAAGGATGACCTCTTGGGTAAATAACAACCTCCCTGGAAGTTGGGGGAGCACCATCTTCGCCAACAAATACAACTGCAACTTCATCGATGCCTATTACCCCCTCCAAGTAAAGACATTTTTACAACAGAAGATTCGCGACCTTCTATAGCTGCTTGACGAATTTCTTCATCTGCTACTTCAGCCATATTTTTAAATGCAAGAGCAAATGGACTTTGTTCATTAATTATAGTTTGCAATTGAAACATTAAATCAAGTAAACAAAGATCATTATCACATTGTTGCATTCTAAAATTTACTGCTGCAAGTGGATCATATGTATATAGTTGAGAATATATTGGTGGAATATCTTGATCTGGCCTAACATTACCTACACGATGATAAAATCTGGGCACATATTTTAAAACATGGAGGCCCATGATTTATTGGTTGAACTACAGTTGCTTTAAAAGAAGCGAAAGAAAGACAGGCATTATAATTTCGAATATGTTTAAAAAAATTAACATTAGCATTACGATCTACATAACTCCCTGTAAATAAATCCTGTAAAACTTGTGTAAATGGTGAAAGTGGAGGCAAAGCTTCCTTACCATTATGGCAACATAGAAAATGTGTTTCATCTGAATATTTCTTAGCACCACAGTGCTGAAAAATTTGATTCATTTCTCCTAAATAATTATAATCTGGAATAGCATTATTTCTTGCTATAGAATACATTCATTCTTGTCCAACAGATCTTCTTACATTTTGGCGACGATTAACTTCGCTTCGATATAGCCTATTTCTTTCATTTTGGCGACAATTAACATTATCTCGATCAAGCCTATTTCTTTCATTTTGGCCACGATTAACTTCATCTTGATTAAGCCTATTTCTTTCATTTTGTAAATGATTAATTTCATCTCGCCTAAGTCTATTTCTTTCATTTCGTCTACGATTATTTACTACTCTAAAGTTAACAATAAACTAAAAAAATCTTATTCGAAAAATTATAAAATGAAGAAACCAAATAAATGCAAAATAAAATTAATTTGCCATCATCAAAAGTAATACACCTGTATTACTTTTTCTTAAGTTTATTTAACTAAAGTTAAGAAAAATCTGAAACCATATTAGCAAAGACTTATAAAAAAAGTTAAAATTTATTTTATAACTAATTTTAACTAATAAAAATTTTTTAGAAACAAACAAAGATCCTTTTTTATTAGAAACAGTAAAGTGTTTCTAATAAAATATATATATATATATATATATACATACATACATACATATATCCTTGGAGTCGCGGACAGCGTCATAGCTCATGTGTTGGGAGAAAACATTGAACAAAACGCATAATAAAACTTATAAATGCGTTATGTACAAAACAGGTTATTAACGCGGGTTTGTAAATCCCCCCCCCCCCAAAAAAAAAAAAAACAACAACACAAAAACTATGACACTGCTGCAACTCCAAGGATATATATATATATTTGTATATATATATATATATATATATATATATATATATATATATATATATATATATATATATATATATATATATATATATATATATATATATATATATATATATATATATATATATATATATTGAACTATTTATAACTTATATATATACTATAATTTAATAATTTTATAAATGTTTTACTTATATATATACTATAACTTGTTTAAAAAAAGCTATTAAAGTAAAACATGCGTTTATCAATGATAAATAAGTAAAAATTGACTTTTTTCACAAATTTAAAAAGAAAACTTACAATCCATAAATCCTTAATCAATTAATCCTCCTCTCCCCTAATGGGGCAACTGACTAAATGCGAGTTTCATAGTGCTTACTAGCATAAATGCTAACTGGCGTAATTGTGAACTGGAATATTGCAAAAACTGGCATAAGTGCAACCAAGTTCGGACTGACGAGGGATGTTGGGGGTATTTTCCCCCGGACCTCTGCTATGTCAAAAGGTCCCGGGCCTTTCTATAAATTAAGATGTACAAATTAATCACACAAAAATTTTACTAGATGAATACTTTTATGAAGTTTTTAAGAAAAATTGCTATTTTTTGATATTCGGATGACAAAGTTGATAAGGTTAAAACTCGTTCTCGAAAATCAAAATTCTCAGCCATATCTGATGGTATGCAAAAATTCCTAAAAACTTTATTTCCGATGGAGATAAATCAAAGATTTTACAGGTGTCGTGAGATGAACCAAATTTAAATTTGCTTTTTATTAGATTGTTTAAAGGAACAGACTAAAGGGAAAGATCTTGATCCTCGAATAAATATTGGAAAATGTAATCTCCACATCATTTATTGCAGTTTTAAAGCTGCGGCAAAAGCATGTGGGTTGGAGTAAATAATTTATTAAAAGCAATGTGGCAATTTCTGCATGACTTTCCTAGTAGAAGAGCAACCTACAAAAAAATCACAAGAAAACTTGGTTATCGAGTGCAGCTTTGCTGGCATCATCAGACGGTAAGCAGCCGACTTTTAAAGAACGAGCTTTCCCCCTCCCCTCTCTCATTATCTTATTTCTAGAGTTGCTCCTGACTAAAGGATGTTTTGAATAAGAGTGACGAACTTTATTTATGTATGTATACTTCAAAAAAACATAACTCATAAAAACACTAAAAAACAAATGAAATCGATATTGATTTTGCTGCTCAGCTAAAAATTGACCAAAATAATTTAAGTTACACTGACCAACAAGTAGTTTGCTGGTCTATTAATTGCACCTTCTTAAAAATCTCCATCAAGTTTGTCATTATACACAATGCAGCATCAATTGGCCCAATTTTTACTTCAAATCCTTATAATATAAATATTTGTATCAATAATTTTTCAATTCTATTGCCAAGTTTAGTAAAAATTTGTCGTTTGTCTCAAATGTCTGATCAGCCAGCAAATAATCAATAATCTAAAAGTTTTTAGAAAGAGTTGACTCAAATCGGAAATTATTTCAAGACATTAATATTAAAAGTAATATTTTTGATAGTTTCTTCTCTGACTTAATTAGGGTGAACAAAGTTTGTCAAAATGTTTGGAATATTTCTAAAATAGTTTTCAATCTTTCATTAAGTGTAGCTTCAGTATTATTAATTTTTTTTTCCACATAAATTAGTTACTATGAGTTTAATTATGAGTTTATTTAAATTTCTTTTTATTTTTTTATTTGAATTATTGAAACTATCAAAGTCCCCAGACAAAGAAAGTTTAGTAAATGACAAGTTTTTTATCTTTTTTTTTAGTTTTCATTTATTTAGTTATGTAGCTGACTTTTTGTGTTATTTTAGGAAAAAATTAAGTCCTGCAATGCCCTAGTCATTTATAAGTCATTTATATATGTATATATATAATATATATATATATATATATATATATATATATATATATATATATATATATATATATATATATATATATATATATATATTAGTAGAAAATCACTTAACAAAAATTTATTCCATTTAACACTGTGTTTCATCAACAAAGATTCATCAGAAATGCTTTGTTGATGAAACACAGTGTTAAATGAAAAAAATTTTTGTTAAGTGATTTTCTACTAATATATAATTGCTTTGTTCTTTTAAGAACATTGAGCACTCTATTGTGTAGAATAACTTTTAAAGTTGTTTAAATATATATATATATATATATATATATACATATATATATATATATATATATATATATATATATATATATATATATATATATATATATATATATATATATATATATATATATATATGTATATATGTATATATATATATATATATATATATATATATATATATATATATATATATATATATATATATATATATATATATATTTGTAAGTTCTGGAATAGTCTTATAAAGAGTGAAGTAAATGTCATTAAAATCTAAATTGTCCTGAAAAATCCTGAATTTTTAAGTTTTTAATCTAGTAAGAGCAAAGGCTAACTAAAAAATAGGAATATCAGTTCGACCTTGTTGGATCCAACCGATAAAATCACAATGGTATTAATGTGGAAAACTCAGATGGGTCTGGTACCCATCTGAGTTTTCCACATATAGATACTATTGTGATTTTGTCAGTGGGATCCAACTGGGTCCAACTGATATTTCTATTTTTTTAATTAGCCTTAGCTCTCTATTGTCTAGTAGGGTCCCAGATGTAATGGTTAACTAGGAAGTTTTTGCAGAACAAAAATTACCTTCTATTTGTTTTTGGCAAAAGGAATAAAAAAAACTCACTTTAATCCAGAGTTGTTAATACCGCACGGCTAGCTTTTTGCTGAAAGGCCACTTTTTCGGGAGGTGGAAGCTGTTGGCGGCGGCCTCCCAATCAATTTTTAGCGGTAAAATGTTCTTTCTTCCGCCTCCAGTAGCCTTTCTATTGGCGGCCGCAGCCAGAGTTATTTTTCGGAGGTAAAATGTTTTTGAGGCCGACGCCATTAGGGAGGTGGAAGCCATTGGTGGCCGTCTTCAGAAAAAATAGTAGAGGCAGAATCATTTGGAGGCCGCCTCCAATGGCTTCTGCCTCCCAACTGGCTGCAACCGCTAAATTGGAGGCGGAAACATTTGCCTTTAGCCGGCGGATGTAATGAAAAATAATTGCTCATTTGCTTTACAGCAATTAAATATTAACTAGAAACAAATTTTAATTGACATCAAGTTTAATTTTATATGATTATTTACAATAGTTTTGAGTATTTAAAAAAATTCCAATTTTTTTTTTAAACTTATAAATTAAGTAGAACAAATTAGTAGTTTTATTATTTAAAACAAAAGTTAGAAGTTGGAAAACTTACTTCCTTGCCATTGGCGAATAAATCCTTTTAACAAAAAAAAATATATATATATATTAAGTAAACTAAGTAATTAAAAAGTCGAATTGCTAAAATTTCTATGTATTTTATCATTTGCTATAACGCTAAATACTATTTTTAAAAATTGGATATTAAAAAAGTTATTGAAAAAATATCTGCTGATGTTTATTAAAAATTTGCGACCACGCTGTATAACGCTTATAGTTTTGCCAAACTACAACAACAACAAAAAAAATTTATAAACTTTAAATATATATACTTTTATAAATATTTTTTATTTTTTACTCAATAATTTTAAAACGTTTAAAAATATAGACTACTTTTACACCTTTTAAAGTTTTTAGCGATTAAAAGTTTAAAACGTTTAAAAGTTAAAAATTTATTTGATAGTCCTTGAAAAACAACCGCTCTGACAAAATTATTATTCTTTTTTTCAAAATTTTTTTTAAATTGTCAATAATTAAAACAAAACAAAACTTTGAAGTCAAATATTTAACATTTGTTCTCACAATTAATATTTTAATTGCTCGTTAACTTAAAGACAGACGTTCAACTATTTTTCATTACATCCGCCGGCTGGAGGCAAATATTTTCGCCTCCAATTTGGTGGCCGCAGCCAGCAGGGAGGCATTAGCTATTGGAGGCGGCCTCCAAATAGTTTTGCGTCCAAAAATTTTTCTGAAGACGGCTTCCATTGGCTTCCGCCTCTCTATTAGCGTCGGCCTCCAAAACATTTTGCATCCAAAAAAAAACTCTGACTGCAACCGCAAATAGAAAAGCGAAACCCACTGGAGGCGGAATAAAGGAAATTTTACCGCTAAAAATTAATTGGGAGGTGTCCGCCGTCTGCTACGGAAGAAAAATGAAGGCGAGAATTTTTACGCCGTTTATCAACACTGCTTTAATCCCAAAGAAAAAATAAAAATAAAATTTTTTTACATCGTGTTATTGGTTTTAGGCACACTATTGCTCTGATTGGCGTGTTTTAAAAACAAATTATTTGGTATTATATTGATTTTTATTTTTTTTAAATTGTATAATTTTTTGAAACGTTTTCATTCCTTTTTATTATAACTTTTTTGAAAGAGTATGCTATGAAATTATTAATTTTAAACTCATTATCATTATTAATATTATCAGTCTTTATATTAAATTTTGAATATTCAATTTATTTATTAAAAATGTTTTCATAACTTCAGGGCTGCCAAGAGCTTTTATGACACCAGGAGCATAGCAACAATAAGGTGCCCCTATGAGCTTGCATATTTTAAATTTAAAGCATGTACAACAATACAAGTTAATAACTTTTTGTTTACTTCTAATACCGTTACTTTACATTTATATTTTTTTGAAACGCATCTGGATTGAAAAACACTTTTGCAACATTCACTGGTTATGGTTAACATTCATACTTAATGAAATTAATATTGAAAACACTCTTTTCTTGCTTTTTTACTAGCACTGTTATTATTATGTCATCTTGCACCAGAGTTGTATCCAATTCTCTTTAAGTATATTTGATTGAGAAAGCTTAAAGTATTTTCCGAACCTGTAAAATATAAAATTCCACAACTTGTAGAATATAAAATTCAACCTATAAGTTGAATTTCATATTATAAAGCTACAGCCTTTCGTATTAAACTCATCATATAATTAAAAAACTTGGCTGCAGCAATTTAAATCGTCAGCAAGCGAAAGCCTGGTGTTGCTTTCTTTCATCAATATTAAACTTTTTATAAGAAAGTTTTATTTTTCAAATTTTATAAATAAATAAAGATATTTTTTTTCAGTTGAAGTTCAGCTAGATAAAAGATCATGCTTTACAAGCTTTTGGACACCTCGAAGAACACAATTAGTACATACAGAAACACTGTAGTTGTATTTGAGCCGAGTAGTTGTAACTAAATGTAATTGTAACTATATTTTTGTGACTAAAATGTTTAGTTAACGACATTGCGCGTTGTTGGACATGTTTGATTTGAGCAATTTTTGAGAAGGGTTGACCCGGGTTGCACGCAAAACACTTGATACAGTACTTATTCTACAACTGGATAGCTCCGACACCAAAATGACTTTTTGAGACAACCAACCAATTGATTGCTGACAGAAGCAGCTGCTTCTAGTTGTACTTTGACTTTTAGGTTGTTGGATATTAATACTCCAAGATCTTGCGCAATGCATACTGGAGCTAGATTGCGTCTATTACCATCAATTTCAGCTTTGGAATTATTAATTTTTGCCTTTGCGACAACCAACTCATATTACTTTACACTTCTTTACGTAAAAATTCACACGGCAATTGTGCAACCAATTTACAGCGCTGTCGATGTCCGCTTGCAGCTTTTCATAATCAGAGAAAAATCGATTGACATCGATAACTCAAGTGATGTAAGAACTAATTCTTAAGGGAAGCCACGTGTCACCCATTCCCACATGGACGTTTATTATTATAACTCATTGTTGTCTATTAGTTAGGGATACCGGTAATATAATCTAATAGCTGGCCTCAAATTCCATACTTGCTTTGGCAAAGTCGATAAAAATTATGTATACCAGACGTCCATGGTAAACTGCTTCCTTTAAAATATTACGAGATTCAATCAGGTTTGTAATGCAACCTTAATGATGCATTAATCCATGTTGAGACTTTGATATTAGATTATACATAGTATTTCATAATCCTATCAATGATAGTTATCTACACCACTTTGCACGGTATAGGTTGGAGACACCAGTTCGTAGTTATGAGTCTTGATTTTGCTTCCCTTTTTGAGGGTATGCGTGAAATTTGATTTGCACACTAGGATTTTAACACTCCCTAAAAAGTCGTTAAACTTTATCAAATAAAGTTTATTAATTTTGTTTTTTTTTATTTTGCTTTTTAAAATTGTGATTAAATTTGTCTTTCAGAGCAATCGTTAAAGTGTTTATAAGATTTTTTTCTAAAATACCCTGACAAGTCTTTTTTTTAACAATAATATGTTTTGTTTACATAAGATTAAGTGTCCACTTAAATGTCATCAGTATAAAAAATAAGCCAAGTTTTTTTTTGTTTGGTTCCTACCAAACACTAAAAAAAGAGATAAATTATTTAATAACTATAATTCTTTAGTAATATAAATAAAGCAAAGTTAGTTTTTATGTGCATCCCTAAGTAAATTTATTTTATACCTCAGCAATAAAAAATTGTTTTTTAATTTTTAAGTAATTAAAATCACATTAGGTTTTTTCGTCTTATCTCTTTTAGCGTCCCCAATTATTATGGAGCCCGGCTCACGCATGCCCCTTTTGTCCCTCCCTCTGGGCGGCCCTGCATAACTTTGGAATAAAAAAGTTAGTTGAGGCAATACGTTAGTCAGTTTGTGAAGTAGCAACTTGAAAAAGAATCGTTGAAAGAAAAAACGTAAGTAAAATTTTGTTTTATTTAGCATTTGTCAAACCCAGATATTATGAATAAAAATGATGGGGATAAAGTAAAAAAAGTTAAGATGTTCCTAATATTAGTTATTCTTAAAAACTTAAAAGTTATACAAATAGCTAGATATTTTATATATGTAAGTATAAGATAAAATATTTATAACAATAAACATAAGAATTAAAACTTTATTAAATATTAGAATTACTGGAAACCTTTTTGACAACCTTAAAATGATATTATATTCACATTACTCAAAAAATTGGAATAACATTAAAATGAGGTTGGGTAAACAAATACGAAAATTTACAGTTTACCATTGTGTGCAATAAATGGTTTACCAAAGTTTAAATAACTTGAAAGTCAGAGCGTCTTGGGTTTCAATATGAGGTTATGCTGATGTCAATTAACGATAATTCTAATTGAAATCACCAATCGTTTCGATGATGGCTCAACGTAGCATTTTATGTTTTTAAATTCATTTTAGGTCATTAAATGTTTGTGTTTAAACCGTTATTTAATTAAAGTAGTTAGCTATCATGTTTCCAGTTTTGCACATACTGTAAATTATATAATATCAATACTATATAATATATAAAATTGTAGCTGTTAAAACCTAAAAAGAAAATATACATGATAATACCTGTTTTACTTATAAATAAGCTGCTTAATGGAGTAATACGCACCAAAACACCCTATTATAGTGCCAGTAGTCAATATTGTTATTCCTTTTATTTTATTAAATATTGTTAATTCGTTCCATTTTAACTTCATGTAGAAATAACACGGAAAGACAAATATAAGACAAGTTCCGATCAGACACCCTTTAATTGCAAGTATTATTCCAAAATAAGGTACCAATAATCCAATTGAAACGCTAGATGAAACAAGAAACAAACGTGTAAAAGCTAACCAAAGGTAAAACAGTTTATTGTCGTTGCTTATTTTAGTATTTTCTACAAAACTATCTACGTAATCACAAACGGAAAACATACACAAAGGATAGTTGAACAAAGCGTATAGTGATAATGAAACACCGCAAAGAAAGCTTGCGTTTCGATTAACTTTACCCACGTCTATAGTTAAAATGCTATCTGTGTCAGATCCAAATGTTATAGCACCAGTCATTCCAACAAAAACTTTAATAATACTTGAAACTCCATACAAAATATATAGCAGCCGTGGAAACTTTTTTTTATCTCGCATACTACCCTCAACTTGTGGAATTACTATATGAGAAGCGCACGAAAACACGACAATACTGATAGCTAAAGGAAAATTGTTTAGAGTTATAAACGGTAGTTGACGAAAATGCGGAATCCATTTGTTGCTCTGCTGAATACAGACAAATATAAGAGTAATTGTTCCAATAATGATGGCAAATGCTGATGTCATGCTGAAGTATGCAAGTATGGTTAGTTTTGAAACAAAAAGAGTCGGATAGATCAAAACGGAAAAAATGCATGTCAGTATAATAAAAGATACATTTGTATAGGGTTTTAACAAAACAAATGCACTTTTTTCTAATAATAGCATACTTGTCACACTTTCGGTAAACATATGAAAAACAAGTATTCCAGTTAATATTTTTGCGCCATTCTCGCCCCACACCGCTTTCATGACATCGGCATAGGACTTACGAACACGTTTTTTTGCACCACACTGTGGTGTGAATTCATAAAAGCAATCAATTAACATTATTGCAGTAATATTTGCCAAGTAACTTATTAAAATAATAGCTGCTAAAACTGCGTATCCTCCGATTGCAACTGCATACGGCATAGTAAACACAGAACTTCCTTGAAGTGTTGGAAGAATGTTCCAGGCAGTGATAAAGACTGATACATTATTATTATACGAGCAATACTTTTCTTGACATGAACTTTCTTGATAAATTGTAGTTCTCTCTTTATTTTGGACTTCGTTTTCTTCATTTTCTGAAATGCTAGAGCAACTACCAAGAGCAATCTGGGCTCTAGGAGTTATAGAGATTGTTGGGAGAAACACAGATATATTTCTTTCTGCATCAGTAATTAAGGGAATACTAGAGTAAGATGTAGTTGTATTTTGTATTTTAAATGCACCTAAAAAAAATACTACTTAAAGTATTTACTTATACCCCGTTCATACGGCCAATAAAACATGTTTTATTTTAAAAGCGTATTAAAATGTTATTGTAAAAGCTGTATGAAACAACCATAAAAAAATTCTGCAAATTTTTATGTCAATATAAAAAACTTGTGTAAATATATAACAATTTCACCATGTTGCTTTTTACTGTTTTATACAGTTAATAACATTAAAAACAAAAAAACACGTTTAAAATAAATTTTTTTTATCATCAGTATGATCGGGGTGTAATTTTATTAACAAACTAAGATTTAAAAACACCATGAAATAAATAAATCTAATTAAAAAGTTTTTCTGTATTTTTTGTTGTTCACTTATGAAAGGCGACGACACGACGGGACCAGGGATACGTGCCCTCCCCCTCCCCCTCACACACTTTTTTTAAAGGACCTTTTCTTTTTTTTTTATTAAAGAAAATTTTAAATATAGAAGACTTTTTTTAAAAAATTGACGATTGTACCCCTCCACATCGAAACCCGTCTCGTCGGTCCTGTTTATTTAAATAAAAAAACTCGGCATGTTTAAAATGACATGCAAAAATTTGCTGTGATATTTCAAATATCAAATAAAAATTAAAAAAAGGCAAAAAAAATTAAATAACAATAGAATTAATAAAATAAATTTAAAAATGCCTGTATATGATGGAATGGTTGTTTGAGACGCATCAGATGAATAACTTATGTCAGGAAGTTCATTTGAGCTTATGGTGAAAATTGGTTGAAGTCTTTCAAGTGGTATTTCTTCATATAAAGCAGATTTCTTGAGTTCTTCCGGTATAACTGTTTGGCTTTTTGGAGGGGATATTGTACGAAATCGGTGGGCCATTCTCTTATATTGAATAGCTAATTATAAATATAAAATAACTTAATAAGAAATATATAAAGTATAGCTAACCTTAGAGCTTATGAGTCTTACTTCTTCTTCTTATTAATATTTTTTCTTCTGTATTTTTTTACATTTTTCTTTTAGGTGCCCCATGAAGACCTAACGTTCTTGGGGAAACTAGTAAAAACACTTATCTAATTATCTTTATCTCTACTTTTATTTATTATTATTCTATTTTATAAGATCAATTATTTTAATTTTATTTTAATATCTATTATATACTTTATCTATTAACTTATCTAAACACTTAACTTTTTACTTATTTTTTATTACTCCGTTCTTTAAGCACTTTGAGCACTCTATTTGAAGAGTACACGTAATATATATATTTATATATACATATATATATATATATATATATATATATATATATATATATATATATATATATATATATATATATATATATATATATATATATATATATATATATATATATATATATATATATATATAGTTGATAAATGGTAATCTTTAATACAGTTAAGGAAGAGTGGGGCACCATCATACATTGGACGCCATAAAAAGTTGTAATTGTGGAGCCTTTTTACGCGTAGTGACAACCACTTTAATATGGTGAAAAAGTTACTACTAGAGCTATACTTTGACAAAGTTATTTTATTTAATATTGCTATGCCCTTGAGCAATTGAATTTTGTGTTTTTTTAATAACAAAGTAATTTATTAGGTTTTAAAGTTGCTAATTTTTAAGGTATGTTATTAAATGTGTCTATCAGTAAAAATAATTATTTTGTAAACTACAATCCACAAGCTCTTTTAAACAAAACTATTAAAAAACAAGTTGATACTAAAATTAAGCGACTGTTTTCTATAAACACTTATGGAGTGACATAATGCAGCATTTGTAAAGGGCCCTAAAACTGTAGAGTACCCCATTATCATAAACATTTCTAAAGTTCATTTCTATTAATATTTACAGTTAATTTTTGAGAGGTTTTGTAAATGTGATACTAAGAGATTCAATGTCCACTCAAAACCATTATTTATTGACGCTTAAGAATGACATTTAAAATGATATAATATCTGAATTTCTGAAACGTTATTTGGACCATTGGATGCATTATTTGGGGTATAATTATTAACTTGTTTGGCTTTCAAGTAAAAATCTGCATTTTCTCTAGGTTTTATACCTTGTATTTATTTTTTTAATGATGCTTATAATTTTTGTCAAGGTATTTTATATGTGGAGTACCTTGATACAAATTTCTAATTTTACTTTAAATAGTCTCACAAGTTTAAACTGTTCTATTTTGGTTATTAATAAATTTTATTTTTTAGGTATATACTTGTCCTTCAAATTAAACCAATTGCCTAAAAAAAAAGGCGTATTAAAAAAATGATTACGAAACAAAAACCAAAAGTGCATTATGGTACCTTACTCCCCCTTCAGTTAATAAATCGTAATCTTTAATTTTTACAAAAATTTTATTTATTTTGTGAATAGAAGTATTTTTATGTTGTCAAACATTTTTATACTGTTTTATACAATTTTTATGTTTAAATTTTTTTTGTAGCGTTGAATTTTGAATTGACATGAAATATTAGTAATAAAATAATAAAGTTTTAACGGTAGATTATATAAAAGATAAAAATAATATATAAATAGGATATAAAGATTATTTTGAAAATTGATGCTAAAGTATTTGAGATGGCAAGAAAACGAGTAAACTTAAAAAAATATAAAAATAAGAATTTTTTTTTTTCTTATTTAAAAAATTTCACAAAGAGACCCGAAAAGTTACATACGAGATCCTTATAAAAGGTTCCTAAACCTAAAAAAAAACAAAGTTGAAAATGACTTAGACTTAGCATATATGTATATATGTATATATATATATATATATATATATATATATATATATATATATATATATATATATATATATATATATATATATATATATATATATATACTTTTATATTTAAAGTTTTTAAATTGTAATATTAACTGACTGCTTCTATGTTAACGGGGCTATGTTAAATAAGTCAACCGCTTGAAAGCCGACATTTTAGAAATAAAAAAGTTTGTACAGACTAATAAAGATATCGCTCGTGAAAAATTTGAATTATTTAAATCGAATAGAAAGTAAATAAACATGAAGTTAAAAATAATATATATAATAAATAATATATGTGAGTTATTAAAAGTATAAATAAACTAAAAAAAATTAAAGACAGAAAAAAATTGACGTCTTAAAAGTAAGAGAGAATTGAAATTGAAGCAATAGTAAAGCAAAAGTACTAAAGTTGTTTAAAGAACGGTAAGAACTTATACATCTACTGAATGTGTTGATATAAATAAAGTAATAGGTCAAACAAAATTTGAAACAAATAGTAGAGATGTGGCTGCTTTTCTAGAAATTGGTGGGGGATATGAATCGTTAGTAAATGTTGCCATATATGTATAAATATATTTTCAATTCAACGCAAAACTTATAATTCCATTTCTGAATCTTTACATACAGCTTATAAAAAGCTCGAGAACAAAGTATACAAAAAGCTAATCATCAGATAAAAGAAAGATTAATTTGTGAGCATACTAACCCATTTCCATTTTGTTGTGTTTCAGTTGATGGTACACGGCAGAAACGTGGATTTAATTCAATGAATGAAATTGTCACAGTAATAAACTCAGGAAAATTTATTAACATTCATGTCTTATCAAAGCATTGCAAAAAATGTGCTACTTATAATGCATCGAAAAAATATATAAACTTTGATTATGAAGAAAAAAAAACCAAGATCATTTATTAGGTGGAAAATGATACGAAATATATTATACGAAATCTTCTTGCTCGATTGAATTAGTGCGGTTGAAATAAATCAACGTTCTGTTGAAAAGCATGGTTTAATTTATAATCAATACCTTGGAGATGGTGATAGTTCATCATATAAAGAAGTTGTTGAAAGTAATCCATATGAGAAATTTCGTGATATTATACCTTAAAAGTTAGAGTGTGTGGATCATCTCAAGAAGCACCTCTGGACAAGACTTAGAAATCTTATCAAACAATATAAAGGAACATTGCCGCCCTTATCAGGAAAGGAAAGTTAACAGAAAAAATATTAATTCAATGCAGAATTATAATGGAATGGCCATACATAGCAATAAAAATGCAATCTACAGTATGAAGTAGTCAATTTTGGCAATATTATGGCATTGCACTGGGTTTGACGATGATAAGTACCGCTACCAGTTTTGTCCAACAGGTAATGCATTATAGTGCAAATACAAGAAATTAGAACCTAGTGTGCCATATACACCAAATATAAATTTCCCCAAATGGATCATTTTAATTCTTTGCCCTGTCTTTATAGAATTGTCTTCTGATGAGTTGTGGAAAAAATGTTACACGATCAAACTCAAAATTCAAAAGAGGCGCACAATAGTATAATTTGAAATATATGTCGAAAACATATTTTTGTCAGTAGAACCATACTAGAGTTGGGTGTTTATTCAGCAGTACTGGAGTTTAATGAAGGGTCTTTTGGAATAGAGTCAGTCTTTAACCAACAGGGAAATTTATGTAGTCGACCTTTTTTTAAAGTTTCATGTGCAGAGATAGTTACAGAGTTAAATGTTTAGACAAAAAATTGACTGATGATGCAAAACATTGCATAAAAACCATAAGAGCTATAAAAAAAGGACTTATTGACATTGAAGAACAACCTGATGTTTCAATAAGCTATTCTGCAGAAGCTATTTAACAATAATTTATTTTTAAAATGGTTTTTATGACGCTTTGATTTTTTCTACTTTTTTCTTCACTTTAAACATTATAACTCAGTCAAAAATTTATCAATTTACTTAAAAATTTCAGGAAAAGTTCCAAATAATATTCTCTAAAGATGAGCGAAGCAGTTTCTTATTTATTTGAGTATTTATGTGACTGTTTAATAAAATCTAAAAGAAATCGAAAAAATACAACCTTTTAAGAAACTGTTTACAAAAATAAAACAAAAATGAGATTTAGCTTTGTTAGTTTCATTTTTTTTTCTCGCTCATTCTCTAGTTCAGTGAGTATAGAGAACATTTGTATAGTATATAGAGTATAGAGAACATTTAAATTTGATTCGAAATGAAGTTTTTCTTGAGTTATAAGGTTTGAAGTTTGCTATGATTTTTCATCAAAATTTACTTATTTTTGCTGATAATGGATAAGAACAAAATCTATCAAAACTTTGCTGATAATGGATAAGAACAAAATCTAACAAAATTTTTTAATTTTTTCGATTTTTTTTATTAGTTGATGAAAGTAATAGTTTTCTTTATTAATAAAATTAATAAAGTTAATTTTTTCATAAAAAAAACTTTTTCGTGATGAACCATCTTAAAGGTCTAAAAATTGATATTATCATGCATATTGAACGGACGCATAGAACTGGAACCAAAGACGTTGAAAAAGTCGGAACTATATTTTTAAAATAAATCAATTATAAAGATAACATGAGTATTAAGTTAAAAGAAAAAATACTGTCAGCAACGAGGGTTGTTGCGGGAAAACATTAGCATAGAATTTTTCTTACGTTTGAGAATGTATTTGTTCGCATATCAATCCCATAATGACTTGTATTATTAGAAAACTTTATTGTTTTGGTCCGCTAAATTTACTAAAAACATTGCTAGCAATGCTTTTTATATTTTATTTACACTCTTCTCTAGAATTAACTTTATCTGAACAATTCACAAAGCAACGAGAATAATGCAAAGCTCAACATTATTGGATAATATAATAACTATCAATTTTTAAAATAGCCGTTTCAAAACGGGTATAATAAGAACCGATTTAACTGATCATTTTCCAATATTCCTAATTTACTGATAGCTTAACTCTTAATAATACTTCCCTAAAAAATTGATGCGACAAGTCAAAGAAAATTGCTAATGTCAAATTTTATTAAACAATTACGTTGGTTGGAATCTTGTATTACAATAACATAAGGTAAATAATATTTACGACTTATGCTTGAACTTATTTTGTTAAATTTATAATATAAAGTTTAAAAAAAAATTTTAAATGCTTATTCACTTCTAAGCCAATAAATGATTAAAAAAATCTACTCATATCACGGGGGTAAAAAATTATATGAAAAATATTTATCATATAAAACCAATAAGAACGTAATTAATTATATAAATCCCAGCTGGCACTTGGTCCTTAAAAGACGCTTTATGAACGTTCAAAAGACGTCTTTTAAGACCAAATGCCAGCTGGGACTATACAAATTTATTTAAAAAGTCTAAAAAACAATCAAAAGAAATTTTTGTGCAAACTTGCTTCAAAAAAATAACAGTAACACTAAAAAAACCTGGAGTATTAATAAGGAACTAATTAGGAAGAAAAAAAATTGCTATAAATACAACTTGCCACAAAAAGTTTTATAGATGAAAAACTCATTAATAACAAAGAAATTATTATTGAAAAACTTAACAGGTTTTTCCTTGTCCAAACTAAGCAGCAAAGGTTCCATTTGGTTTTAAAAGTTTCTTACAACAATTGATTTAACTATGAACAAAACTTATTTAATCTAGGTTCGTCCATAAATGAATTACGTAAAGCTTGTAATAGTCTAAAAATAAAGTATAAATCAGTTTAATGCTTATCATATTAAATCTGTTTGTGATCTTGTCGAACCTTGATTATTTCATTATTTTAATCTTTCACTTAAATCAGCTTTTATCCTGGATGAACTAAACATTTGCTAAAATTACACCTATTTTTAAATCAGGTGACAAGACTAATATTTAAAATACAGACTTATTTCAGTCTTGCCCTGCTTTTCAAAACTAATTCAACGATTATGTATAATAGACTTTATAAACATCTAACTGAAAACAAAATGTTAAACTGTAACTAATTTTTAAAAAGAACCATTTTATAGATTACGCTATAATGGAATTGGTTAAACATATATCAAATGCATTTAATAGTGCTGTTATACCATATGGATTATACATATCCATATATACATTTATCCATAGCTTTTGATACAGTAAACCATAGAATACTTTTAAAAAAACAACAATACAATAGAAATAAAAATAAAAACTTGGTTTAAAGAATACTTGAATAGTATTCTTTAAACCAAGGTACTTAAACGTTTTATTTTAAGACCATTATTATTTTTACTTTATATAAATGACTTATATTTTGCATCAAAAATATCAAATAACATCTTATTTTCAGATGGCTATAATCATTATCATTCTCACAAATATATTAAACCTTTTTTAAAATATATAACGAGTAATTAGATAAAATAAACAAGTGGTTTATAACAAACCGACTTTTATTGAATGTAGAGAAAGTTTGATATTTCTGGTATTGTGGTTTATCCTCCTCCGGCTAGTTGCCATACAGAGGCCACATTACCAAGGCCCACAAAGACGATTTCGGCTCACTAAAGAGCATCAAAACCCGCTTTGCTGACCAAGAGTAAGCGATTTTGAGAAAAGCGAAGGATTTAGAATGAAAGTCAGAAAAAGTTGAGTTAAAAAGATAACATAGAGAAAGCGGACAGATAATGCACGAAATGTTAGAATGTGCAATTTATACTTTAATTAGTTCACCTAATAAATGCATGAGTATAAACTTAGTATTCAGTGTTGATAACGTATTTTTATATTCATAATATAATTAATATTCGGGGTATTGTGGTTTATCCTCCTCCAGCTAATTGCCATATAGAGGACACATACCCGAGCCAGTGAAAACAAGTTCAGCTCAATAAAGAGCATCATCACCTACTTCGCTGACCAGGAGTAAGTGAGTTTTGGAAGAACGAAGAATGTTAAAGTGAAAGTCAGAAGAAGCCGAGTTAGAAAGATAGCATAGAGAAATCGGACAGGTATTGCACAAGATGTTAGAGTGTGCAACTCAAACTATACACGTAATTGGCTTAAGCTAATTTAAATGCATAATATAATTAATATTCCTTATATTAATAATGCTTACTGCCGATCATAATTGAACATAGAGCTTTAAATATTTGTAAGCTTAATATTCACTTGTGGTTTTTTAAAAAACATTTTTTAACATTTCTTTATAAAATATATTTTTGATTTTAAAATTTTTACAAACTTTAACTCTTTTTGAATACTTGGTAGATTTACTAGGTAGGTAGATTTTACTAGGATTTGAATACTAGGAAGATAAACTTCAAAAATTATTTTAAACCTGAAAAATATTTAAAGGAGTCCCTTAAAGGATTTTTTATTTAAAAAATTTTTAAATCAAGTGTTATTTTATAATATAGAATAAACCTTGGGGTGTAACAGGAGAAATTATCAAATCAAGTAATTTTTACCCCATCCTAGTATTCACCAAGCAATGTGTGAATGTTTAAAGAAAAGGTTGAATTTTCTTTAAACATAATTAGTATCACTATTTATTTATTTGATGTTATCACTATTTATTCAATCAATTTATGCATTTTTGTTTTTATTTTAGTTTGAATTTTAATTCTAAACTTATTTAATAAAAGTATTTTTTGCTGAAGTAATTTACAAAAGTTTTGTGTGTGTTTTGCTTTTTGTTGAAGCTTTGTGTTTTACTTTTGTGCTAAAGTTTTGTATTTTGCTTTTTGTGTTGAAGTTTTGTGTTTTGTTTTTTGCTTTGCTGTTTTATTTATTATCTATTAAAGTTTTAAAACGTCTAAAAAACCTCAAGTGCAACGGGGTACGGCGATAAAATAGTTTGACTTTATTTTGCTCCCTCCAGGTTTTGCAATATTGTCATTGTTACAACTGTGTTACATCAATGTTACCAAATATTTTTAAAAACACTCTTACTTTAAAATATTTCAGTGTTGAACTTAAGTTGAAATTCTTCATTCAAAAGGTCAATAAAACTTCAATCTTAGAAATAAGATTGTATGTCAGTGCTTAACTCTCTCTCTCATCGCAAGTATTCTCCTCCTTCATCCCCCTCCTCCCACATATAGAAAAAAGAATCTCAGAACAATTTACATCAAACTATAACTAGTTTCCAACGTAAATGCCATCCCCTGCTCTTTGCTATATCATCTTTATTTAAAAATTATAAAATCTTATCAAAAATGCCATCTAATTCGTCATTACAAACGCTATCTTATTCGTCATCACAAGCGCCATCTGATTCGTCACAAATTATCAGAAATATATATGCTTCTTTATTATTTTCATTCAATTATTTATTTTAGTCAGCACCATATGTAATAAGTTTGAAAAAAAAACAGCATATTTACATTATAAATATTGTTTATATAAATTAGTGTTTTTTCGTGCGAAAACAGTGACATACCATGTGTAGAAAGGTTGAGAAAGCGGAAATTTAAATCTTTAAAAAATGAAATTAGGCGTAGATCTTTTATAGATCTGTAAGGTCCTTGAAAATTTTAAACAGCTAAAGTACGAATTGTTTTTGTATTCAAACAAAACCTTTAAGTGCCACGATTATTGGCAAAAAATTACTAAAAAATTTAACATCAACCTGTTAAACTTTTTGGTAATTTTTGAGTCTGTATCAAGTTGTTTTTGAGCTTTCGAAAAAAAAAGTTTTAATATGTGACATATTTTGTAATATTTTTCCCCCAAATTTTAAACTTTGTCAGACTCGTGTATACGCTTTTTAAACTTTTGTAAAAATTAAACCTGTTCATTATATCATTAATCGTTTATAGTTTTTGAACGGGAGGTTATTTGATATTAAAACGCAAATTAGGACAGTTAAGTGATTCGTTTAGTGATTCGATTAGTTATTAACTTTTTCAAAAATTTATATAAATCAGATTTGATTTTACACTGGTAGGCCGTTTCTCCCATCTGCCATTTCTCTTAAAGAAATTAATTTAATAAAAAAGATAAAGCATGTTCTTTTTCTTCAAATTATATCGAAAATCCTAATTGAAAAGATATTAGAACTTTTTTTTAAGCAAATATTTTATATAGAAATAGAAATCAAAAGAAGTTGAAAAAAAAGGAAAAGAAAAAGCACTCTATGTGTTGAATAGGTTTTGATGAAATAAGTTAACTCAAAGCAACCTAAATAAACTGTTATATAAGAACTCTGCTCAAATTGCAAATTGAAATCAAAATTTATAATTTTAAAATTATATCACAAATAATAAATTAAAGTTAAACTAAGATTTTGAAAATATTAAACAAAAACTACTTGGTATTATTATTTTATATTAAAATAATAATACCAAATATATTATTTAAATATTTAAAAAGTTATCAAGTATAAAAGATTAAAAAAAAGTTATCTAAAAATAAAAGTAAAAAATATCTAAAAAAATCTGTTAAAAAAAAAGTCAAATGAACTCATAAAATTTACATTAACTTTGGCACGGTATTGTTTAATTAATATATTGTTGCAATTGTCAAGTAACATAAAAATTGTTTTTGCAGCCATAGTTCTGTTTTTAATAATAAATTTGTAATTTTTGTTCCTTTAGGGTACTTTTACAATTGCAAATATCGTATATATATATATATATATATATATATATATGTATATATTACTATAAGTAAAGTATATGAGTAAAACCAATGGAAATATTTAATATTTTATAAACGCAGACTGTGTTTATAAAAAATTAAATATTTGTATTGATTTTACTCGTAAACTTTACTTTTAGTAATATGGTTTGAAGTTTTTCTCTTGTTACCAAGTTTTTATACGAGTATAAAATAAATAAATATATATATATATATATATATATATATATATATATATATATATATATATATATATATATATATATATATATATATATATATATATATAAATCAAATATTAAAAAGAGTGATTCAGATACAAAATTTAAAGAATGATTCACGAACAATGATGAATCATTATTGGTGATTCATTTCTACTAAATATAATATTAGGGTGTGGTTGTTATATTTAATTGAAAGATTATAAAAAATACACAAAAAATTGAGTAATAATGGCATGATACACTGCTTTTTAGGTTTTTTAAAAAATTGTTTGAAATATAAGGGATGGGCTCAAATTTATTATCTAAATGTTTCTTCTTATCCGAAGGTCTTTTCTCTCCTTTACAAGTAAATTTACTTCACCTCTTTTTTATTTTTTTATAAAAAAGTAAATAACATATTATTTTATTTTTCTTTAAAATAACTACTGAAAACTAAGACTTCTATTTGTTCTTTAGCCCTGCAACAGCTATTGTATAGCTGGTTTTAGTTATATAATAACCAAATAGTTATAACCAGCAACGAAATCATTGTAGTCAGTAGCTCATTGAGCTTGCATTATATTATATTGTTAGCAAATGTTTTTAAACTGCCTAACAGACAAACAAATGCTTTAAAGACGCCTATAATACATCCAATTTAACGTCCGCAAGACGTTCTTAGCTGGCTCAAGTAAATGTCTTAAGGAAAACTTTTCCAGACGTCCTAGAAACGTTGTTTCAAAACATCTAGACATACTTTCTCCACACACCCTTGAGACGTCCTAAAGGCATATCCTATAGACGTCCAAGACACATCATTTTCAGACGTCTAAAGAACTTCTTGCCTTTGACTGATCTGTGATGTGATTGAAAGTCTTTATGACGTGTAGTTGAGACATCCTAAAGACGTCTTCATTTGATCTGAATATTCTTTTAAAAGTTGTATAAAAGTTGTATAAAAGAACTAAAAGTAAACAAACAACACAAGGTGACACGAATTTTGTTCCTGGCTTCTAAAGTGTTATAATTTAATTGCTTATGTCTAAAGTATGTGAAAAAATGACTTCATTAAGCACAAAGTTAAACGACAACAAGACAAAGAAAACTCTTTTTTTTGTGAAGGTATAATTTTTTTTTTCATTTTTGTTATTATGATCAGGTAAAAACAAAAATTGCACAAGGAATAGACAAACACAGTCTGAAACAAATCAACAAGGTTCAGAAATGTTTAGATCTTCGAAATTTACAATTGTACTGTGAATCACTCTCTCAAAGTAGCCCTTCAAATGTAGTCCCCCATCATGTTTTCGTTATGCTGTCCTTTGTAACGAAGTTCAAAGTCCAATATATCTTAATGCAAGCGCTCGCCTTGCTCCTCCGAGTAAGAGACAATATTCTCCTTAAATTAGTCAAAATGTGAATCAAGGATATGGACTTTCAGAGAAGTTCTGAATTCCATTTTAGCATAATTCTTTATGAGAGTCTGCACAAACTCCACATAGTTTTCAGCTTTGTAATTACCTAGGAAGCTCTGAACAACTGCAATGAAACTGATCTACACCGCTCTCTCACTTTGAGGCTCTAAGATGAACTTTGTATGAATAAGCGCCATTCAATGGGATTATGCGATACCTACACTGTAAAACTTTACCGTGAAATTCACGGTATTATACCGTGACCCATAAACGCCAGCACTATACCGTGATTTCACAGGACAGAAACGGGAAACATTTACGGTAGAATACCGTGAATTTATATTTGAATTCTCGTTTTTCTACCGTGAATCTATTCCGTTTCTGTACGTAAAATAACGGAATAGTACAGAAGTTTATGAGTAACGGTATAATACCGTGAATTTCTACTACACCTTCGGATTGCGCACTTTAGCAAAAATTGTTTTACAAAAATCTCAGGCTTATCCCTATTTATTAAACAAAACAGCAATAGTAACATCCAATTGAACGAGTAAGATCAAAACAATAATGACAAATTTATCTAACAGTGCGTCTATTTATTAGTCAATAAAATATATTCATGTGTATAAACAATCTATCAAACATAAAATCTAAAATAAAATAAAATAACGATAGATAAATATACGTATTTACACAATCTATCAAATATACATATATATATATATATATATATATATATATATATATATATATATATATATATATATATATATATATATATATATATATATATATATATATATATATATATATATATATATATATATATATATTAGGGTGGCCCTTATTTTTGAAGTTTTAAAATGTCATTGTCTGACCCCTCAGATGAGTTCCAATATATAAAAAAATAATTTAGGCCAAATATGAGCAGGATTAAACAATATTTAGAGGTGGCTCAACTAAGCTTTAGTTTTGTGAGAATACCAAAATCGGCGAAAAAAAATTTCAGGTTCTTTTCAATAAATGATTTTGAATATTAAATGAATAAATATATTTCAATCAATAATTTGAACTAGATATCATGTTTCAATAATGTACTAATCTAAAAAATAATTAAATATAAAATTATAATAAATATAAAGGTAATAACGCATAAAAAAATGTTCTTCAATATATCTAAATAAATAATTTATAATTTTCCTCAGTAATTTTATTAATTCATAATTTTCTTCAGTCATTTTTTTCAGTAAACAAAACTAAACATGTAATATAATTTAATATTAGCACCTATTGGGCATCTTATATAATATTTAAATAAATCTTGTGCTAGTTCTTTGTAGCCATCTTGTATTATAAATTTCTTCTTCTACTGTTGTTTGTTAATTAATCAAAATAAAATTTCTATTTAATAGTTATCAATAATCACAGATATTAGCAATCAGCAAAGGTTAGTATGTCAATTTAATTATAAAATATATTATGTTATATATATAATTGTATGAGGGAGTCTGTATGACTGTAGATTTCGTTTTGTATTATTGCATGGCATGTCAATGGCATGTGTAATTTTGTAATTTGTTTATGCCAAAAATTGCATAGTTTAATATTATGTTATAATATTATGATGATTAGTATAAATCTGTTTGGCATTTTCAGATGGCATTGCGTTCACAAATTTATCTTGTTAGCCCTGCTGAAAGAATTGAAGGTAGTAAATTGCCATCAGGGAAGCAGGTTCTTGGTCACTTTCTACATCTCCACAATGTTTTGAAAGAGGATATTCGAAAGGCTGCAACCCACGCTATTGAGAAAGTTGAAGATTTCTGGTTTCGAGCTAAAATTCCAACCAGGCATCATCAAGATTCCA
Source organism: Hydra vulgaris (assembly GCF_038396675.1). NCBI lineage: Eukaryota > Metazoa > Cnidaria > Hydrozoa > Anthoathecata > Hydridae > Hydra > Hydra vulgaris. The sequence continues at coordinate 40,336,869 of NC_088932.1, read as the reverse complement.
TCAAAAAGCTTGAGCAATTATTCTTCGAGTGGAAAAGTCTAAAGAAAAACAAGAGCCGCAAGACCGAGACTCAACAAACAAATGAAACCGCATTTTCAGCCGCAATAGAAGAACTGTTCGACATTGCACATGCTGACGCCATGGAGCTAATTGAGAATCAAGAAGATAAGGTCTTTCTGGAATCTCAAAGAAAAAAGGGACGACCTGGCTGCATGGGCGGAATCGATAAGGTTCTGCTTCAACAACAAAAAAAGCAGAATGAGAGAAAGCAGATATTGCAAAAGAGAGTACATCGATCTCAACTTGATAAAAACACCTTGCTAGATAAAGCTGTGTTGGAGAGCAGCAGCGCTGATTCAGAAGAAAGTCAGTCTGAACCTGAAGATGAGGATCCAGTTCTAAGCACAAGTACTGTTACTCCTTCTTCTTCATCACGAAAGCGAGGACGCCAAAGTGTTGTTTCACCACAGCTGGCATCTATACTTGATAGAAATAAAATGAGCAACAGGGCTGCTATGATGGTCATCGTTGAGGCTTCGAGGGCTCTTGGACAAGACGCTGAATCACTCGCTTTGAATAGATCAACCATCCAACGACTCCGTCGGAAACACCGACAGCAAATTGCCTCCGGAATCATTCAACATTTCAAGCCAAATACTGCTCTTACAGTACACTGAGATGGCAAGCTGATGCAAGATCTGACTGGAACAGAGAAGGTGGATAGGTTGCCCATTCTTGTCACAACAATGGGGAAGACAAAGCTTTTGGATATTCCAAAGATTCCTGCAGGTAATACATAATGGTATAATATATAATGGTATAATATATATGCCTACTTTTATTTTAGTTAAATGTTTTTATAAATTTCGAAATCATTTATTATTATGAAATGTGAATGTGAAATCATGTCAGACAAACTTTAATAAAGACTACTATAAATTACTTTTTAGGCACTGGACAAGACGAGGCCAAAGCAGTCTATGATGCTATCCGAAAATGGGAGCTGGAAAACTTTGTCCATGGTATGTGTTTCGATACAACCTCTTCCAACACCGGTCGGCTGTCTGGCGCTTGCGTTCTTCTCGAACAGCTACTAGGGCGGCCTCTACTGCACTTTGGTTGTCGACATCACATCATGGAACTGGTATTGGCTGCTGCTTTTTGTGTCTGTATGGGACCCAGTAAAGCTCCGGAAATACTCGTTTTCAAACGATTTCAAGCACAGTGGTCATCCTTTGACCAGGAAAGTTATGAAGATGCCTTTTCGGATGATGTTGCCTCAGCTGAACTCTCCGAAGTCAAACATGTAATCATTGTTTTCTGTGAACAGCAGCTGCAAGATCATTAGCCACGAGATGACTATCGCGAGCTGCTCAAACTGATGCTCATCTTTTTAGGAAGAAAGCCTACAGATTGGAAGAATTTTCGAGCGCCTTATAATGTGAATATAATTTTATATTCACATTATTTTATCTTGAAAAGATAAAATAATGTGAATATAAAATTATATGAATTTTTTATTGAAATTAAACTTGCTAAACAACATTATTCTCGAGTCCTTATTAAACGCCCCCCACCGTTTATTAATTTTTGGATATTTTCTCCACCCACCCATATCTCAAATTAGGGTGGGTGGGAAATAGTTTATATCTCAAAACTAAGAAAGAGTGAGAGAGTTTTATTCAGACCTTAAAGTAATTAAGCATGATAATCTTACCTTAACAAAAGCCTTAAAACTTAGGAAAATATATTTAAACCAAGTCAAGGCAGATGAAGTTGCTGTAACTGCTCCAAGTAATGGAGAAGCAGCCTTTCCCCAACCCCCATTTATAAGATTTGAGGAAAAATTCCTACCCCCGTTTTAATAACCCCTCCCTCCCCCCCCCCTCCCCGTTTATAAGATCTGGACTAAAATTTCCAATCATCCGTTTATTCCCACCCTCCCTTGTATTCGAGACTTGAGAGAACACAAAATATTAAACAAAATTAAAACAAACATTAAACGTTATATATATTAAATATTATTAAAATAAAAATCGCATACAAATAAGAAAAATATATAACTAGAATTTTAATAATTACCGCAGGCAAAATTCTAAGGTTGTCGATACTTTATTAGGATAATGAATGTTGAATACGTAGCAAAGTGAACAAACAACAAAATGCTTTCATAAAATTTGTAATTTTTTTTACTATAACAATACCGTCTACAAGCAGAGTAAACCTTTTTGCTGTCAGCAATGCATCTCCTTAATATAATGGATCCACAAAATAAAAGAATTTTCTTAAAACAGTAAAAAAAACACCATCTTAAAATAAACTTGTAAACCATTATATGTGTATGTATATATATATATATATATATATATATATATATATATATATATATATATATATATATATATATATATATATATATATACACTAGTGGCCATTGAATTAAAGCCACTTGATGATTTTGCTGTAAAATGAAATATGTATAAAAAAGTAAGAACAACGTCATGCCGTTCGGTTTTTTATAGTTTTTCAGCTAGAAATCATGAAATTTAATTAAATACTAAGCCATACACGGTTTGTACACGTGTTTGGCTTAGTATTTAATTAAATTTCATGATTTCTAGCTGAAAAACTATAATGTTGTTATTGCTTATTTTAGCGTGATAATGGGGAAAAAGCCAGATATTAATGATTTTGTCAAGGGGCAAATTGTAACATTGAATGCTGAGCGTTATTCTCAGCGTGATATTGCAAAGAAACTGAAGATTTCTAGAGGTGCCGTTGAGAATATTTTAAGATCTGGAGATGTTTCACGACGTTCCAACTGCAAGGGAGTACGAAAAACAAATCATCGTGATGATCGTTATTTGAAGAGCATTGTTGTGTCTAGTCCGCATACTTCTTCTGCACGCCTAGCTAGTGACAAGCCTAGTTGCAAGCCTAGCTAGTGGAAGGGGTATTCAAGTGAGTGCTAGGACTGTTAGGAGACGTCTGTCAAATGACTTTGGTCTTGTAGCTCGCAGACCAGCGAAGAAACCTCTAATCACGAAACAGCAACTCCTCCAGCGATTGAAGTTTTGCCGTGCGATGAAAGACAAGTCAAGGGAGTGGTGGGAGAGAGTCATGTTCACAGATGAAAGTACCTTTCAGCAGCTACGAGGCCCTGGTTACAATTATGTCAGAAGTTCTGCCTCTCCGCGATTTAATCCCAAATACACCATCAAAACTGTCAAACATCCACCAAGCGTCATGATCTGGGGTGGCATCACAGCAAGTGGTCAGTTTGGACTGCACATCTTCGATTAAGGGGAAAAGGTCAATGCCAAAAAGTACTTGGAGGTTCTTGAAAGTAAGCTTCAAATCCACATGAACATCTCAGGAGCAACAGTTATGCAACAAGACTCAGCCCCTTGTCACACAGCAAAGATTGTCCAAAAGTGGTTTTCAGACAACAACATTGAACTTCTTTTCAATTGGCCATCAAATTCACCTGATCTAAATGTGATTGAAAATTGTTGGCAAATTATGAAAAAGAAAGTTGCTGCACATCGTCCTACATCAGAAAAAGACCTGAAAGAGGTTTTGAAGCGTGTGTGGACGACAGAAATAACACCGGAATACTGTAGAACACTTGTTCATAGCATGCCTGATCGCATTAATCCTGTGCTTAAAAATAAAATATATCCTTTGAATTACTGACTTTTATTCATCGTTTGAGCTAGAACTTTATTCAGTGTATTGTAAGGTTAAAATAGCATTTGATAATATGCCTGCTAGACCTTGTTGCTAGAGTAAACTGTGTATTTTCCAAAAATTTGCTGCTGGCTTTATTTCAATGGCCACTAGTGTATATATACTCTATATATATAAACAATATTCACTATAGTGTATACATATACATATATAGAGTATACTCTATATATGGTATAACAACTGATGCATACCAAATACACACAAATGAGGAGTAAGAAGCTGACCACATGGAACTTCAGACATGGCAGTAGTTTCCTATAGAAACATTTTAAAGTAAACAATCATCTAATATATAAATGGAAATGTATTAAATTCAAACTAAAAACAAAAAAAGAAATTGCTTTTACTAATTTAATTTAAATGCAAAATCGAAAGTTGTTTACTGTTTTACATGAATAAACACACACTGTTTAAATTGTGGTTGTGATATTACATAAATGTAATATCACAACCACAATATCACTTATACTGTATAATATCACTTATACACAACTTTATTTGCGGAATCATAGTCTATATCTCCAGTATCTACTTCGCTATCTGACTTGCTGCAGTCTCGTAAAGATGGCCGATGCTGCCTAGGAGGAGTTGTACTTTTATTTCTTAATTACATAGAAAAAAGAAAATTTTTTCTATGAGATAATTTACATATTATCATAGTATGCTATGACATGAGTAATCAGCTGACAGGTGACAGCACACAGGCAGAATTTCGTTTACAAGTGCCATTTTGCAGCGGACAAAACAAGTGCAACTTTTTAGGTTTGTTTTATTTTCTTAAGTTTGGTCCGTGTCAACGTCACGGAAGTTTTTAATAATTAAAGGAAGTATCCAGAAGTTTCCAGAAGAAGAATCTGGAAGCATCCAGTAGCATCCAGAAATATTCAGAAAAATCCAGACGCATCCAAAAGCTTCCAGAAGCATCGAAAAGAAGCATCTAGAATCTTCCAGAACATTATCAAGTATTATCAAGACAGTTTATCGAAGTGAGTTTTATCAAAGTGTTTTATCGAAGAACATCAATACAAGAAGTGAAATACAACAAGTGTTTCATTACATCAATACAGTCCACATTCAACCAAGACGTTGTGTTCCAAAGACCATTATTGTATCATCACAAGGTAAATGTAACACGGTAAGCCTTGAGAAGCGTGATTATTTATTTTTATTATTTTTATGACTTCAAGTGCAAAAATGGCTCCCGACAGTCTTGGATTGGAACTAAGAAAAAAAATTATTGGCGATTACGTAAGTGGAATGTCACAAAAAAGTATTTGTGATAAATATTGCGTGAAAAATGGACCGTATCAAAACTATGTTCCAAATATCGTTCTACGGGGAAGTTGGCAGCAGATAACAAAGGTGGAAGACCGCGTTCCACCACTTCTAGAGAGGATTCTATGATCGTCAGATCCGTCAAGAAGGATCCCTGGATATCATCAGTCGAGATACAAAAGCAATTAGAGCTGCAAAGAAACCGCCGATTTCACTAAAAAACCAGAAGAAAAGACTCCTGTTTGCTACATCTCATATTGACTGGAATGTGCAGAAATGGCGAACTGTCCTGTTCAGTGATGAATCAAAGTTCAACATCATTGGGAGCGATGGCATTTGTCGTGTACGTCGACCGGCCGGAAAACGCCTCGATTTACGTTACTGCCATAAGACCGTGAAGCATGGTGGAGGCAATGTAATAGTCTGATGGTGTGTTTCTGCTAACGGTCTTGGTCCAATACATCGAAACGATGGAATAATGGACCGTTTCATGTATAAAAATCTCCTGAAAGATGTTATGTTACCTCATGCTGAATGGAATATGCCAATAAAATGGGTTTTTCAGCAAGAAAACTATCCGAAACACACTGCAAAAGTAGTCAAGCAGTGGTTTCAAGACAACCACCTATTGGTGATGGATTGGCCGCCTCAATCTCCGGATCTCAACCCTATCGAGAACCTGTGGGAGTTCGTCAACCGCAGAATTAATCGTGAAGGTGTTCGTAATAAGGATCAACTGTTTGAACAAATCCAAAAAGGCCTGGGCAGCGATTCCACAAAGTTTCATTGATCACCTGATCAAATCTATGCCCCGAAGATGCAAGGCTGTGATCGACAACAAAGGATTCGCCACGAAATATTGATAGCGAAATACAGCTTGGTCAACATTTTGTCGAGTTGGACTTGTTTTGTCCAGAAGGAAATCAACTTTTTTTAATACTTTTGATTAATTTTTAAATTTTCGTCTACAAATAATGAACTTTGTGATGAATAAAACTTAAAGGACTTTGTCTCTAAACAGTTACAGTTATTTCTCTAAATTGAAAAAATGTTGCACTTTTATATAAAGAAACTAAATTAGCATTATTTGTTTGCACTCGTTTTGTCCGATACTGTATATATATATATATATATATATATATATATATATATATATATATATATATATATATATATATATATATATATATATATATATATATATATATAAACTCAATATACTAAATGTTTTCAAAACAAATCTTTATCAAATTCTTATATTTATGTTTAAACTTGATAAAAAAACGGCACCGTCTTTATTTTACTCATTATTTAAAAAAATAAAGCATATATACAGCTTATGATTCTCAAAAAATAACTTCCTTATATATATATATATATATATATATATATATATATATATATATATATATATATATATATATATATATATGTATATATAAATAGCAAACAAATTACTATAGTTGTTTTTTTTTTTACGTTCATAGAAAACCTAAAATCACAATTAATAAATTTTGGTTTGTGAAAACAAACAACTGTAAAATCGAGTCTTAATTGACAGTCACATCTTTTTAGCTGAAAAATTTGAAATAACTTCTTCATAAGAAACGTTATCGTTTAATTTTATTATTTAAGTTTAAGTTTAAAGTCTCATTTAATTAAGACAATCTTTGATGCTAGCTAACTTGCTGAAACTACTTTCACCTTCAGATGTTGAAACGGGCAATGTTAGAAAGATTCTAAGTGAAACAAACAGTTTTTGAAATATTGAATGCAACTCCTTTGCATAAACTTCGTTTAGAAGTTTGACAGGTTTTTCGCTGGCTAGAATATTTCTTCTTATGGAAAAAAAAATCCCGAACTTCATCAGAAAATTCGTTTTAGATAAGTCTTCTGGATAAAGTTTAGCCAGGTTCTCAGCTTTTAAACCTTTTTGATCTCTTGGAAAATAGCTACGATTTGAAGAAGCCCAGCAAACACGAGGACGTACAAAAAATGTGCAATCAAAGTTCAGACGAAACGTCTCGGACGCGTTCTAAACTGATTCTAGATTAGACGCTTAAAGGCGTCTTTTTCGGACGTTCAAAAGACGTTTTATAGAGAATAAAAGTTTCATTTGCGTACTAAAGTGTTCATGATAGAACAGCAGAAATTCGACCCAGAAAAAGCGTCTTTTGAACGTTCAAAAGATGTTCAAAGCGCTCAAACGACGTTCGTTAAGCTACAAGCGTAATTTAGTTATTGCAGACATTTGATAACTGAATTACGCTCATAGCTTAACTTAAAAACCCCATCATTGTGGAGTTTTTACCACTGGATTTTAACGTTTATAAAACATAACCGTAACGTCAGCAAGTGCAGTATAAAACACAATTTGCAGTATAAACTATGTTAAAGATATTTCACATTACAAAAATATTTAAAGAACATCTTGAAAATTGTCATTATGATTTCTTTATCCCGGCCACCTCCGGCTTTTCTATCCGGCGCTCTTTTAAGCACATTTTCAACTCATTTTTTTATTTCCATTTCATTATACTTTGGCATGGCCTCTGCAAAAAAAAATTAAAATATAAGATTTATAATATATATTATAAATAACTAACTTATGCATGGCTAACTAAACTTAGTTAGCCATGCATAATTAAACATTAACCAAAAAAGCAATTTTATTATTAATATGAGTAAAACATAATTGTTTGATTGCATCCCTGAAAATAAAATTCCATTATTTTTAACTTAATTAAAAATAAAAAATTACAAAAATGATTTTTTATTTTAGCAAACCTTTTAGATTATTAAAACACATCTATGACTATTTATAATATACTATAATTATAAAAAAAATATGTACCAGCAATAACCTTCATCAGATATGTCTTACGAAACGCATTATTATTCCTCGTTCCATCCATATTAAAACTTGACATTAATTTATTTGTCATGAGTCTAGGTAGTAAAACAAATTGTTAATAAATATCTAGCATATATTAAAGTATGTAATCAAAGAATATAGCTGGCAGAGGAGAGGTATATGATTTTCTGTCTTATAATCATCTTCCGCCACCATTTTCAGACATCAGCAATTAAAAAAAATTCGGGCTTCATCTAAAACATCATAAATGTTAACTCATATAATCTAGTGTTTTTTATTTCATAAATTTTATGTAAAGCAAAATGTTAAAAACAAAAGATTTCATTAAATAAATACTGAACATTTTTTCAAGAATACATACTTTAAAAGTATTGATTTTACATTTGTATAGCGTGAAACACCACCTATTTTAGAAAGCTGAGTTCTCAAAAAAAAATTATTTAATACAATTAAAACCTATAAATGATGGTATATAAATTTAATGTGCAAAACGTAGTAACCCAATATAGTATTATGGCAACCCATTATGTTTGAAATTCCTTATTATATTAGAAAGATCCATGAAAATTCTATAACATAAATGCGAAATCACGTACCATTTTGTATCACTTAATTATACTAAAACCTACCAAACGAGTGTGTTGACAAATATCATTCAACCCCTTGTCAAACTCATTAAAACCTTCCAAATCTGACATTTGATTTAAAAAATAAGTCAAATCAGGCAATTTAATTATTTCACCCTGCTTCTTTATTTCTTCTAAAATCTCTTGTAACTTGTGGAGAACCTTATACTGAAATCCTGTAAAATTTAAAAAAGAAATATTTAAAAAACCCAAAAACTTATCTTTATAACAATATAAAAGTTGAAAACTGGCATAATTATAAGTAAATTTTATTGTAAATTATTCCATACTTGCTTCTGTTAATGAAAACTTGTTTAATGCAATATTTGAAGTATTTATACTTTCTTGAACATAGCTTTTTGATACAGATGAAGTTGAAACAAATGGAGAATTAGGCTGTGATGAGAACGATGGTTTTAAAATTCGTTGCGGTATTCTCGATTTTAACGGTTGCCAATGGATTGGGGTTAAAATGATAGGAGAAATCTCTTTTCTTTTATTTTGGGAGAAAGATGAAGATGTAAATAATGAGGATTGTGACTCAGTTGATAATACATTAGAAAAGAATGAAATGAAGTGAAGGGAGATTTAAATGGTTGTTGAAATGGTGATTGTGTCATAAAAGATTTTCTCTTTACAGCTATTGAATCTAAAATATATAAATATTAAGTAAATAATAATATAAAATATAAAGTAAGATGTATCTCTCAAATAAAAAAAACTTGCGTTTTTGTTTTTTGGTATTAAGCAAATCTTCATTTTCTTCTTCCAATGTAAAATCAAAACCATCACATAAACTTTTATCATCTATGAATAAAAGTAAAAAATCCAATAAAATATTAA